>NW_028134734.1:0-89000 GCF_964662115.1 Mustela nivalis | reverse complement strand
CTGAAGGTGTGACTCCATGCCAAGAGCAAGCTTGACAGCCATGGGGAAGGAGGAGTTCTGTTTTGTGCTTGCTATACCCAGCTGTGTGGAGAATTGATATAATGTCTAGGTTCAGATATCTGAAAACCAAGGTTAGGATGAGGTGACGGCATAAGACCATGGCGTGTCCGAAGTGCTGGGTGTGCGGCCAGCTGTCTCCTTGTCTGTCTGGACGTCTGGCTTCAGGCTGTGTCAGGCAGAGCATGAGTGCCCAGAGCAGCCTATCCAGTTCGGGTACCGTCGAGGCCCGAGCAGGTTGATCCTCAGCTGGGTTTTCTGGAGAGCCCCACAGGGAAACGTTTTTCTTCCATTGGGCAGATACTGGGCTGGGTTGTGGTTCCGGAGTTCCTAGTCCGGAGGGCTTGTTTGCCAGGAGTGTGAGGAAGGAAGTCTGAAAACACAAGCTAGCGTGAGGTTTGGGACCGAGGTCACGGCATGCCCACTCTGCAGAGGCTGAATCGGGATCTCCTGCACTGAGGTCATGTCAACTATGAGACGTGCCTCAGGCTAGAGTTCTTGTCCAGCATGGCCTCTTCCTGAAGGGTGTGGGGGCTTCATGAGGCCAGAAAGTTTTGCCTACGATGGGATTTGTGAACTGCTCCAAAACTGAAGGTTACCTTCTGCACGACAGTCGAGTCCTATTGGATGGTTCCAAGAGGCCCCATATGGAAAGACTCGAGAGCAGGTGTCTAAGCTGGATGCCTGGGAACGCCACCTCATATTCCCACTCTTTAGTCAGGACAAGGCAGGCTCAATCTGCGGGCTCCTGGGTGAGCTATCCAGAGGGGAGAGTTGAAATGGACTCTCCTGAAGATGAGTCCTACTGTGGCTTGGTTGCCTGGGAGACCTTGGAATTTGGAGGTGGCTCAGGGACTCTGCAGGATTCTCCAACATGAGGTGTTTGACACGGCTCCAACAAGGAAACTTCCCATGTGGAGACGAGAGGAGTTCTGTTCCGTGCCTCAGGAAAGCCCCATACCCTGTTCTTCGAACCAAAGCCTCTGAGGAGTGACACCTGGAAACCAAAGTAAGAGTTGAGACTACGGCCTAAAGGCCTGTCCGGCTCAACCTTCTATCTCTGTTGTCATCTGTGTGCATGCATTCATGGATGTAGCTGCTCAGCTTGTGTCCGAATGCCCCTGTGAGTCCAGTGAGGCTCCCAGTAGTGGGATGTCCTCGGAGGCCTTGAGGTTTCTCATATTCTGGAGGTGTGTGGCCAAAGGAATGGACACAGTTTCCCAGGAGAGAGCAGGCACGGTCCTGTGGTATGGCTCCAGAGGACCCAGCCTAGAGGCTGTGTTTGCCAGGGCTGGGGGGACAGATGTCTGAAAAAGCAAACTTGGCTCAGCTAGGGGCCAATGTAATGGCAGGCCTGATCTCTAGTCCGTGAGGGGAGATCCTCTGGAAATCAAAGTAGGGCAAGTGGGAGGCAGTCACTCAGGATTTTGTCTCTGGGTGTTGCATTTACAGTGTCCGGTCAGGGTAGGGGTTGTCTCAGAGGCCGAGGAAGAGCCTTCCTCTCAGGGGATTGTCCAAGCTCCCAAGTGTTTGTGTTCATTCTGTGGGAATGAAGAGTACTGTTTTCTGCCACAGGGGATCCCCCAGGAGAGGGACTCTAGAGCACAGCAGTGGGTTCCCTCAACTGGAATACACACCATCTAGTTAGTCCTGGGTGCCTATGGGCATGGCAAGCCACATATGCGGGCTCTTGGTCCAGTCACTGAGAGGCGTTACTTGAATAAGGTACTCACGCTGAGGGTCACAATGTGTGTTTGTGCCCAAGGCGGCCCTCACGCTTGGGCGTGGCCTCATGGGCCATGCCGTTTTCTCCTACACTGAAGGTTTGACTCACTGCCAGCAGCAAGGTTTCTTGCCAGGGGGAAGGAGGGGTTCTGACTTGTGCATCAGGTTCCCCCCTGTGCAGGGATTAGAGATAAGGTCTAAGTTGCGATGACTGAAAACCCAGGTTGGGAATGGATGGTGGCCTAAGGCAGTGGCAGGTCCAATGTGCTGGGTGTGCAGCCAGCTGTGTCGGTGTCTGTTGGAAGGTCTGGGCTCAGGCTATTCGCGACAGAGCATCACTGTTTAAGATAGCCTATGCAATTGGGGTGTTGCCGAGGGCCAAGCAGTTTGATCCTCATTTGGGGTTTCTGGGCAGCGTCATAGACAATGTTTTTCTCTTGGGAGGCAGGCACAGTGCTTCATTGTGGCCCCAGAATTCCCAGTAGGGTGGGTTTGTGGGCCAGGAGTGTGAGGACGGAAGTCTGAAAACACAAGCTAGTGTGAGGATTGGAACCAAGGGCAGAGCAGGCCCACTCTGCAGAGGCTGAATCAAAATCTCCTGCATCTGAAGTCAGGCTGAGGATCAGACGTTGGCTGAGGCTGGAGTATGTGTCCATGATGGCACCTTCATGAAGTGGGGGCCTCATGAGGCCAAGGAAGTTTTCCCACGCTGAGTTTGGAGGTCTCCCCAAACCACAAGGTTTCCTTCTGCGGGACATTCGAGTCCTGTTGCATGGCTCCAGGACATACCATATGGAAGGACTGGAGAGCAGGGTTCGAAGGATGGATCCCTGTACAGCATGCCTCGCATTCCCATTGGCTATTAGCGACAAGATATGTTTGATCTGCTGCCTCTGGAACACGCGACCCAGGGGGCTGAGTTGAAATGGCCTCTCCTGAGGATGCGTCATAATGTGCGTTTGGGTCCATGGAGACCTTGGAATGTGCTGGTTGTTCAGTGGCCCTGCGGAACTCTCCTACCTGAAGTGTTTGATACATCCCAGTAAGAAAGCTGCCCATGTGGAGATGAGAGATGTTTGGTTTGGTGCCTCAGAAAAGCCCCATGTGCTGGTCTACGAAAACAGTCCTCTGAGAACGGAAACATGGAAACCAAAGCTAAGGTTCAGATTAGGGCCTGGGGGCCTGTCCATTTCAACCTTCTGTCTCTGGGGACACTGTCTGAGAGTCTAAGTGGAGATAGTTGCTCCGCTGGTGTCAGAGAGCCCCTCTTAGTCCAGGGGGGCCTACCCTATTGATGGCCTCAGGGGCCTTGGAGCTTTGCCCTAACCTGTAGTGTTGTGGTCAATGGATTGGGCACACTTTCCTTGGAGAGGGCAGGCACAATCTTTCGCTGTGGCCCTAGAGGCCCTAGCCTGGAGGTGTGTGGGTCCAGGCTGTGGGCACAGAAGTCTGAATACACAAACTCAGCTTAGGAGTGGCGCCTAGGGTATGGCAGGCCGGATGTACAGCCCGAGAGGGAGCTCCTGGGCCTCTGAAACAAGGGCGAGTGGGAGGCGTTCCTTCAGGCTTTTGTCTCTGGATGTTGTCTAAGGGATAGCCGTGGATTGGAGCGGTGGCCTCAGGTACTGTGGACGAGTATCCCTCTCTGGGGATTTGTCCCAGCTCCCAAGAGTTTGGGGTCATTTTGTGGGAAGGGTGGAGTCGTGTTGTCTGGCTCATGGGTCTCTCCAAGAAAGGGATTCCAGAGCAGAGCTCCAGGTACGGGCGGGGCGACTGGAAAATTCAAACCGTGGTGAGGATTGGGTGCATAGGGGCTTGGCAAGCCCCATATGTGGGCTCTTGGTCCAGGCCCTGACAGGCCTTTCTTTGACATGGGGCTCATGCTGAGGGTCACAGTGTGAATTTGTTCCCAATCAGCACTCACGTTTGGGCGTGGCATCAGGGGCCATGAAGGTTTCTCCCACCCTGAAGGTGTGACTCCATGCCAAGAGCAAGCTTGACAGCCATGGGGAAGCAGGACTTCTGTTTTGTGCTTGCGATACCCAGCTGTGTGGAGAATTGATATGATGTCTAGGTTCAGATATCTGAAAACCAAGGTTAGGAAGAGGTGACGGCATAAGACCATGGCGTGTCCGAAGTGCTGGGTGTGCGGCCAGCTGTCTCCTTGTCTGTCTGGACGTCTGGCTTCAGGCTGTGTCAGACAGAGCATGAGTGCCCAGAGCAGCCTATCCAGTTCGGGTACCGTCGAGGCCCGAGCAGGTTGATCCTTATCTGGGTTTTCTGGAGAGCCCCACAGGGAAACGTTTTTCTTCCGTTGGGCAGACACTGGGCTGGGTTTTGGTTCTGGAGTTCCTAGTCCAGAGGGCTTGTTTGCCAGGAGTGTGAGGAAGGAAGTCTGAAAACACAAGCTAGCGTGAGGTTTGGGACCGAGGGCACGGCAGGCCCACTCTGCAGAGGCTGAATCGAGATTTCCTGAACTGAGGTCATGTCAACTATGAGACGTGCCTCAGGCTAGAGTTTTTGTCCAGCATGGCCTCTTCCTGAAGGTTGTGGGGGCTTCATGAAGCCAGGGAGGTTTGCCTACCATGGGATTTGTGAACTACTCCAAACCTCAAGATTTCCTTCTTCACGACAGTCGAGTCCTATTGGATGGTTCCAAGAGGCCCCATATGGAAAGACTCGAGAGCAGGTGTCTAAGCATGGATGCCTGGGAACGCCACCTCATATTCCCACTCTTTAGTCAGGACAAGGCAGGCTCAATCTGCAGGCTCCTGGGTGAGCTACCTAGAGGGGAGAGTTGAAATGGACTCTCCTGAAGATGAGTTCTACTGTGGCTTTGTGGCCTGGGAGACCTTGGAATGTGGAGGTGGCTCAGGGACTCTGCAGGGTTTTCCAAACTGAGCTGTTTGACACAGCTCCAACAAGGAATCTTCCCATGTGGAGACGAGAGGAGTTCTGTTCAGTGCCTCAGGAAAGCCCCATATCCTGTTCTTCGAAACAAAGCCTCTGAGGAGTAACACCTGGAACCAAAGCAAGAGTTGAGATTAGGGCCTAAGGGCCTGTCCGGCTCAACCTTCTATCTCTGTTGACATCTGTGTGCATGCCTTCGTGGAGGTAGCTGCTCAGCTTGTGTCCGAATGCCCCTGTGTGTCCAGGGAGGCTCCCAGTAGTGGGATGTCCTCGGGGGCCTTGAGTTTTCTCATATTCTGGAGGTGTGTGGCAAAGGAATGGAAACAGTTTCCCAGGAGAGAGCAGGCACGGTCCTGTGGTATGGCTCCAGAGGACCCAGCCTAGAGGCTCTGTTTGCCAGGGCTGTGGGGACTGATGTCTGAAAGAGCAAACTTGGCTCAGGTAGGGGCCAAGGTAATGGCAGGCCTGATCTCCAGTCCGTGAGGGGACATCCTCTGGATATCAAAGGAGGGCAAGTGGGAGGCAGTCGCTCAGGCTTTTGTCTCTGGGTGTTGCGTTCACAGTGTCCGGTCAGGGTAGGGGTTGCCTCAGGGTCCGAGGAAGGGCCTTCCTCTCGGGGGATTGTCCAAGCTCCCAAGTGTTTGGGTTCATTCTGTGGGAAGTGAAGAGTACTGTTTTCTGCCACAAAGGACTTCCCAGGAGAGGGACTCTAGAGCACAGCAGTGGGTTCCCTCAACTGGAATACACACCATCTAGTTATTCCTGGGTGACTATGGGCATGGCAAGGACTATATGCAGGATCTTCGTCCCGAACCTGACATGCCTTTCTTTGTCATGGGGCTCATGCTAGGGTCACAGTGTGCATTTGTGCCCAAGCAGCACTCATGTTTGGGCGTGGCATCAGGGGCCATGAAGGGTTCCCCACGTGAAGGTGTGACTCCATGCGAAGAACAAGCATTACAGCCATGTGGAAGGCAGTGTTCTGATTGTGATTCCGATACTCAAACTCAGCTTTGGGGACATCGGTATGGCAGGCCCAATCTACAAACCATGAGAAGAACTCATGAAGATTTGAATATAGAGTGAGTCTGAGGCGCTTGCTCAGGCATTTGTCTCTGCAATTTGTATCAGCGATCTCCGTGGAATGTCGGGGATGCCTCATGGGCCATGGACGAATCTACCTCTATGATGATTTCGCCGGATTCCCAATTATTTTTCGTCAATCTGTGGGATGGGAAGCATCCTTTCAGTTTTGTTACCTCAGGTGTCCCACGAAAAGAGGGATTCCAAAGCAAAGCCGTGGGGAAGACTGAAGGGACCACCTGAACTATGGTTAAAAATTGGGTCCTAGGGGCATGGCAAGCCCAATATGCTATCTCTTCATCCAGCCACTGAGAGGCCTTACTTGAGGACTTTGGTCAGGCTGAGGGTCACAATGTGTGTTTGTGAGCAATGTAGCCTGCGAGCATGGAGGGGCCTCATGGGCAACACTGGATTCAACTACACTGAATGTTGGACAACATGCCAACCACAAGGTTTCTTGCCATGGGGAAGGAGTTCTGATTTCTGCATCAGGATCAACCCTGGGCAGTGATTGGAGATAAGGTCTAGAATCTAAAGCCTGAAAACCGAGGTTGGGAAGAGATGACAAACTAAGGCCATGGCGGCTCGATGTGCTCAGTGTGCAGCAAGCTGTCTGGTTGGGGCCAGGAAGTCCAGGCTCAGGCTGTGTCAGAAAGGGCATTAGTACCGTGGTCAGCCTATATGTTCGGGGTACAGCCAAGGTAGGTGCAGGTTGATCCTCACTTGGGGTTACTGGGTAGCCCCAGAGGACAATGTTTTTCTTCTAGAGGGCAGGCAGAGTGCTGCATTGTAGTTCTGGATTGCCAAACTGGAGGGCTTGTGGGCCAGTAGTCTGAGGACAGAAGTCTGAGAACACAAGCTCGGCTTAGGTTTCTGGTTGAGGACATGGCACGCAGAATCTACAGACCGGAATCGAGATCTCGTGCATCTGAAGTCAGGGCGAGGATCAGACGATCGCTCAGGTTGGAGTTTCTGTCCCTTATGGCCCCTTCATGAAGGGGGAGCATCACAAGGCCATGGGGGTTGTCCCACGATGGGATTTGTGAGAAGCTCCAAACTGCAAAGTGTCTTCTACAGGATAATTGAGACCTGTTGATTGGCTCCAGGCGAATGATTCTGAGCAGGGTTCTAAGGATGGATCGCTGGGTAGCCCACCTCGCATTCCAATTGTCTCCTAGCAACAAGACAGGTTAGATCCTCTGGATCTGGGGGAGCAACGGAGGAGGCTGAGTTGAAATGGACTCTCCTGGGGTTGGGTCCTAGCGTGCTTTGGTGTGTATCGAGACCTTGGAATGAAGCGGTGGCACTGGGGCCCTGACGGGTTCTCCAAAACAGAGGCTTTGACAGAGCACCAACGTGCTAGTTTCCCATGTGTAGATGAGATGTTTTCTGATGGGTGAGTCAAGAAACAGCTATATGCTGCTTTTGAAATCCGGGCCTCTGAGGAGAGATGCCTGGAAACCAAAGCAATGGATCTGATTAGTGCCTAGGGGTCTGTTCTTTCCTTTTTACCTCTGGGGACATCTGTCTATGGGTCTGAGTGCAGGTAGGTGCACAGATGGGCTCAGATTGCCCCTGTTTTTCCTGGGAAGCCAGCCCTAGTAAGATGGATCAGGTATTGGGTGTTTATTCTATTAGAAGGGTTGTGGCCATTGGAAATGGCAAACACATTTCCCTTACAGAGGGCAAGTACAGTCCTCAGGCTTGGCTCCAGGGGCCTGATCCTGTAGGTTGTGTAGGCCAGGGCTGTTTGGACAGTTGTCTGAAAACACAACCTCGGCTTATGTTTCCGGTCATAGTTATGGCAGGACTGATCTACAGACCATGAGGAGAACTCATCGGGATTTGAAAAAGAGCAAGTGTGAGGCTCTTGCTCAAGTTTTTGTCTCTGGATATCGTGTCAATCACGGTGGTGAAATTTCTGGGTGACTTCATGGGAAATGGATGAGTCTTACTCTCTGGTGGTTTGGCCCCGTCCAAAGAGTTTGGGGTCATTCTGTGGGATGGAAAACGTCCGTTTTGTTGTTGTTGTTGTTTTCTTTTTTAACCTCAGGTGTCCCAACAAATGAGGGATTCCAGAGTAGAGCCCTGGGGAGGGGCGACTGGACAATCAGAAATCTGGTTAAAAATTCGGGCCTAGGGACATGTCAAGCCCAATATGACATCTAATAGTCCAGCCACTGAGAGGACTTACTAGAGGAGAAGACTCATGCTGAGGGTCACAATGCGTGTTTATGACCCCGTCGCACTCAAGAATGGGCGGGGCCTCAGAGTGAATGCTGGTTTCTTCTACTCTGACCATTGGACAATGTGCCAACCACAAGGTTTCTTGCCATGGGTAAGGCGGAGTTCTGATTTCTGCATCACACTCAAACCTGGGCAGTGATAGGCCATAAGGTCTCGGTTCTGAAGCCTGAAAACTGAAGTAGGGAAGAGATGAAGACCTAAGGCCATGGCGGGTCTTATGTGCTCAGTGTGCTGTCAGCTTTCTGGGGGTTGGTCTGAGGTCCGGGCTCAGGTTCTGTCCGACAATGGTTTAGTGCCCACGTTAGACTATATAATTTGGGTAAAGTCGAGTGCTGTGTAGGTTTATTCTCATTTAAGGTGCCTGGGCAGCTCATGAAGCAATAATTTTTTTCTACAGGGCAGGCAGAGTGCTGCACTGTGGGTCCAGAATTGCCAAACTTGAGGGCTTCGGGGCCAGGGGTGTGAGGACGGAAGTCTGAGAAGACAAGCTAGACTTGGTTTCAGGGCGAGGGCATGGCAGGTACCCCCTTCAGATCTGAACCAATATCTCATGCATCTGAAGTCAGGCGAGGATCAGACGTTGGCTCAAGTTGAAGTTTCTGTGCATGATGGCCGCTTCATGAAGGGAGCGGAATCTCGAGGCCATTGAGGTTTTCCCACGTTGGGAGTTGTGGGATGCCCCCTTCAAGGATTCCTTCTGCGGAACAATTGAGACCTGTTGGACAGCTCCAGGACATCCCATACAGAATGACTCCAGAGCACCCTTCGAGGATGGATGCCTGGGAAGCCCGCCTCGCATTCCAATTGTCTCCTAGCAACAAGACAGTTTAGATCTGATGGCTCTGCGGGAGCAACCGGGGTGGCTGAGTTGAAATGGACTTTCCTGAGGATCGGTCCTAATTGGTTTTTATGTCCATGAGGGCCTTGGAATGGGGCGACGGCACCGGGACCATGAAGTACTCTCCTAAGCTTTTGACATAGCTCCCATGCACAGGTTTCCTTGTGGAGACGAGATGAGTTCTGATGGGTGCCTCAGGAAAACCCCTATGCTCGAATTGGAATCAGGCTTTTGAGGAGACATGCCTGTAAACCAAAGCAATGGATCCTATTATGGCCTAGGGTCCTGTCTGGTTCAATCTTCTTCTCTGGGAACATCCATCTATGGTATGAGTGGAGGTCGATTCAGCTGGTGTCAGACAGCCCTTGTTTCTTCCGGGCGACCTACACTATTGGGATGGCCTCAGGGACTTTGGAGGTTTCTCCTAATTTGTACGATTTTGGACCATGGAATGGGCAGAATTCCCATGGATTGGTAGGCACAGTCCTAATGTGTGGCTCCAGGCGCCCAGCCTGGAGGGTGTGTGGCCCAAGCCTTTGAGGACAGAAGTCTGAAAACACAAACTCACCTTAGGTTTGGGGACGTAGGTATGGCAGGCCCTATCTACAAACCATGAGAAGAACTCTTCAGGATATGAAGAAAGTGCGAGTCTGAGGCGTTTGCTCAGGCTTTTGTCTCTGGATTTTGTATCAGCGATGACCGTGGAATGTCGGGGAGGCCTCATGGGCCATGGACGAATCTTCCTCTCTGAGGATTTGGCCCGATTCCCAATTGCTTTTCGTCAATCTGTGGTATGGGAGGTCTCCTTTCAGGTTTGTTACCTCAGGTGTACCACCAAAAGAGGAATTCCAAAGCAAAGCCGTGGGGAAGACTGAAGGGACAACCCGAACTCTGGTTAAAAATTGGGGCCTACGGGCATGGCAAGCCCAATATGCTATCTCTTCATCCAGCCACTGAGTGGCCTTACTTGAGGACTGGGCTCAGCCCGAGGGTCACAATGTGTGTTTGTGAACAATGTGGCCTGCGAGCGTGGGCGGGGCCTCATGGGCCACACTGGTTTCAACTACACTAAACGTTGGACAACTAGCCAACCACAAGGTTTCTTGCCATGGGGAAGGAGTTCTGATTTCTGCATCACCTTCAACCCTGGGCAGTGATTGGAGATAAGGTCTAGGTTCTGAATCCTGAAAACTGATGTCGGGAAGAGATGACGACCTAAGGCCATGGCGGCTCGATGTGCTCAGTGTGGGGACAGCTGTCTGGGAGGGGCCAGGGGTTCCAGGATCAGGCTGTGTCAGAAAGGGCATTAATGCCCTGGTCAGCCTATGTATTTGGGGTACAGCCAAGGTCGGTGCAGGTTGATCCTCATTTGGGATGACTGGTAGCCCCAGAGGACAATGTTTTTCTTCTGGAGGGCCGGCAGAGTGCTGCATTGTAGTTCTGGATTGCCAAACTGTAGGGCTTGTGGGCCAGTAGTCTGACGACAAAAGTCTGAGAACACAAGCTAGGCTTAGGTTTCTGGGTGAGGCCATGGAAGGCACAATCTACAGACCTGAATCGAGATCTCGTGCATCTGAAGTCAGGGCGAGGATCAGATGATCGCTCAGGTTGGAGTTTCTGTAGCTGATGGCCTCTTCATGAATGGGGGGTCATCACGAGGCCATGGGTGCTTTCCAACGATGGGAGTTGTGAGAAGCTACAAACTGCAGAGAGTCTTCTGCAGGACAATTGAGACCTGTTGTTTGGCTCCAAGCCAATGATTCTGAGCAGGGTTCTAAGGAGGGATGGCTGGGTAGCCCACCTCGCATTCCAATTGTCTCCTAGCAACAAGACAGGTTAGATCTCCTGGATCTGTGGGGAGCAACCGAGGATGCTGAGTTGAAATGGACACCCCAGGGATGGGTCCTAACGTGCTTTTGTGTCTATGGAGACCTTGGAATGAAGCGGTGGCACTGGGGCCCTAAAGGTTTCTCCTAAACAGAGGCTTTGACCCAGCTCCAACGTGCAAGTTTCCCATGTGTAGATGAGATGTTTTCTGATGGGTGAGTCACGAAACAGCTATATGCTGCTTTTGAAATCCAGGCCTCTGAGGAGAGATGCCTGGAAACCAAAGCAATGGATCTGATTAGTGCCTAGGGGCCTGTTCTTTTCTTTTTACCTCTGGGGACATCTGTCTATGGGTCTGAGTGCAGGTAGGTGCTCAGTTGGGCTCAGATTGCCCCTGTTTCCTGGGACGCCACCACTATTGAGATGGATCAGGGACTTTGGAGGTTTATCCTATTAGAAGGTTTGTTGCCATTGGAATGGGCACACACAATTCCCTTGGAGAGGGCAAGTACAGTCCTCAGGTTAGGCTCCAGGGGCCTGAGCCAGTAGGTTGTGTAGGACAGGGCTGTTTGGTCAGTTCTCTGAAAACGCAAACTCGGCTTATGTTTCGGGTCATAGGTATGGCAGGACTGATCTACAGACCATGAGGACAACTCTTCGGGATTTGAAAGAAGGGCGAGTGTGAGGCTCCTGCTCAAGTGTTTGTCTCTGGATATCGTGTCACTCATGGTCGTGGAATTTCTGTGTGACTTCATGGGAAATGGACGAGTCTTACTTTCTGGTTGTTTGGCCCCTTCAAAGAGTTTGGGGTCATTTTTGGGCTGGAAGAAGTCCGTTTTTTTTTTGTTGTTGTTGTTTTTTTTCTTTTTTAACCTTAGGTGTCACACCAAATGAGGGATTCCAGAGTAGAGCCCTGGGGAGGGGCGACTGGACAATCAGAAATCTGGTTAAACATTGGGACTTGGGACATGTCAAGCCCATTATGACATCTAATGGTCCAGCCGCTGAGAGGACTTACTAGAGGACAGGACTCATGCTGAAAGTCACAATGTTTGTGTATGCCCTCGTCGCACTCAAGAATGGGCGGGGCCTCAGGGTGTATGCTGGTTTCTCCTACACTGAAAGTTGGACAACGTGCCAACCACAAGGGTTCTTGCCATGGGTAAGGAGGAGTTCTGATTTCTCCATCACACTCACCCCTGGGCTGTGATTGGAGATAAGGTCTCGGTTCTGAAGCCTGAAAACTGAGGTAGGGAAGAGATGATGACCTAAGGCCATGGCGGGTTTTATGTGCTCAGTGTGCGGTCAGCTTTCTGGGTGTTGGTCAGGAGGTCCGGGCTCAGGTTGTGTTTGACAGTGCATTAGTGCCCAGGTTAGACTATAATTTGGGTAAAGTTGAGTGCTGTGTAGGTTTACCCTCATTTAAGGTGCCTGGGCAGCTCATGACGCAATAATTTTTTTTTCTAGAGGGCAGGCAGAGTGCTGCATTTTGGGTCCGGAATTGCCAAACTTGAGGGCTTCGGAACCAGGAGTGTGAGGACGGAAGTCTGAGAAGACAAGCTAGACTTGGGTTTCAGGGCGAGGGCACGGCATGTACCCCCTGCAGATCTGAAAAATATCTCATGCATCTGAAGTCAGGGCAAGGATCAGACTTTGGCTCAGGTTGGAGATTCTGAGCATGACGGCCGCTTCTTGAAGGGAGCGGAATCTCGATTTCATTGAGGTTTTCCCACGTTGGGAGTTGTGGGATGCCCCCTTCAAGGATTCCTACTGCAGGACAATTAAGACCTCTTGGACAGCTCCAGGACATCCCATATGGAATGACTCCAGAGCACCGTTCGCGGATGGATGCCTGGGAAGCCCGCCTCGCATTCCAATTGTCTCCTAGCAACAAGACAGTTTAGATCTGATGGCTCTGCCGGAGCAACCGGGGTGGCTGAGTTGAAATGGACTTTCCTGAGGATGGGTCCTAATGTGTTTTTGTGTCCATGAGGGCCTTGGAAGGGGGCGGTGGCACCGGGACCCTGAAGTACTCTCCTAAGCTTTGGACATGGCTCCCATGCACAGGTTTCCTTGTGGAGACGAATGAGTTCTGATGGGTGCCTCAGGAAAACGCCTATGCTCGTATTGGAATCAGGCTTTTGAGGACACATGCCTGTAACCCAAAGCAATGGATCCTATTATGGCCTAGGGTCCTGTCTGGTCAATCTTCTTCTCTGGAGACATCCATCTATGGTATGAGTGGAGGTCGATTATCAGCTGGTGTCAGACAGCCCTTGTTTGTTCTGGGCGACCTACACTATTGGTATGGCCTCAGGGACTTTGGAGGTTTCTCCTAATTTGTACGATTTTGGACCATGGAATAGGCAGAATTCCCATGGATTGGTAGGCACAGTCCTAATGAGTGGCTCCAGGGGCCCAGCCTGGAGGTTGTGTGGCCCAAGACTTTGAGGAAACAAGTCTGAAAACACAAACTCAGCTTAGTTTTTGGGACGTAGGTATGGCAGGCCCGATCTACAAACCATGAGAAGAACTCTTCAGGATATGAAGAAAGTGCTAGTCTGAGGCGCTTGCTCAGACTTTTGTCTCTGGATTTTGTATCAGCGATGGCCATGGAATGTCGGGGAGGCCTCATGGGCCATGGACGAATCTTCCCCCTGAGGATTTGGCCTGATTCCCAATTGCTTTTCGTCAATCTGTGGGATGGAAGGACTCATTTCAATTTGTTACCTCAGGTGTCCTACCAAAAGAAGAATTCCAAAGCAAAGCCGTGGGGAAGACTGAAGGGACAACCTGAACTATGGTTAAAAATTGGGGCCTATGGGCATGGCAAGCCCAATATGCTATCTCTTCATCCAGCCACTGAGTGGCCTTACTTGAGGACTGGGCTCAGCCTGAGGGTCACAATGTGTGTTTGTGACCAATGTTGCCCGCGAGCATGGGCGGGGCCTCATGGTCCACACTGGTTTCAACTACACTGAACGATGGACAACATGCCAACCACAAGGTTTCTTGCCATGGGGAAGGTGTTCTTATTTCTGCATCACCTTCAACCCTGGGCAGTGATTGGAGATAAGGTCTAGGTTCTGAAACCTGTAAACTGAGGTTGGGAAGAGATGACGACCTAAGGCCATGGCGGCTCGATGTGCTCAGTGTGCGGGCAGCTGTCTGGGAGGGGCCAGGGTGTCCAGGCTCAGGCTGTGTCAAAAAGGGCATTAGTGCCCTGGTCAGCCTATGTATTTGGGGTACAGCCAAGGTCGGTGCAGGTTGATCCTCATTTGGGGTTACTGGGTAGCCCCAGAGGACAATGTTTTTTTCTGGAGGGCCGACAGAGTGCTGCATTGTTGTTCTGGATTGCCAAACTGGAAAGCTTGTGGGCCAGTAGTCTGACGACAAAAGTCTGAGAATACAAGCAAGGTTTAGGTTTCTGTGTCAGGCCATGGCAGGCACAATCTACAGACCTGAATCGAGATCTCGTGCATCCGAAGTCAGGGCGAGGATCAGACGATCGCTCAGGTTGGAGTTTCTGTCCCTATTGGGCCCTTCATCAATGGGGGGGGCGCATCACGAGGCCACGGGGGTTTTCCCACGATGGGAGTTGTGAGAAGCTCCAAACTGAAGAGAGTCTTCTGCAGGACAATTGAGACCTGTTGTTTGGCTCCAGGCCAATGATTCTGAGCAGGGTTCTAAGGATGGATGGCTGGGTAGCCCTCCTCGCATTCCAATTGTCTCCTAGCAACAAGACAGGTTAGATCTCCTGGATCTGTGGGGAGCAACCGAGGACGCTGAGTTGAAATGGACACCCCTGGGGATGGGTCCTAACGTGCTTTTGTGTCTATGGAGACCTTGGAATTAAGCGGTGGCCTTGGGGCCCTGAAGGGTTCTCCTAAATAGAGGCTTTGACACAGCTCCAACGTGCAAGTTTCCCATGTGTAGATGAGATGTTTTCTGATGGGTGAGTCAAGAAACAGCTAGATTCTGCTTTGGGAAATCCAGGCCTCTGAGGAGAGATGCCTGGAAACCAAAGCAATGGATCTGATTAGTGCCTAGGGGCCTGTTCTTTCCTTTTTACCTATGGGGACATCTTCTATGGGTCTGAGTGGAGGTAGGTGCTCAGTTGGGCTCAGATTGCCCATGTTTTTCCCGGGAAGCCACCATTATTGAGATGGATCAGGGACTTTGGAGGTTTATTCTATTAGAAGGGTTGTGGCCATTGGAATGGGCACACACAATTCCCTTGGAGAGGGCCAGTAATGTCCTCAGGTTTGGCTCCAGGGGCCTGAGCCTGTAGGTTGTGTAGGCCAGGGCTGTTTGGACAGTTGTCTGAAAACACAAACTCGGCTTATGTTTCAGGTCATAGGTATGGCAGGACTGATCTACAGAAGATGAGGAGAACTCTTCGGGATTTGAAAGAAGGGCGAGTGTGAGGCTCCTGTTCAAGTTTTTGTCTCTGGATATCGTGTCACTCATGGTCGTGGAATTTCTGGGTGACTTCATGGGAAATGGACGAGTCTTACTCTCAGGTGTTTTGGCCCCGTCCAAAGAGTTTGGTGTCATTCTGTGGGCTGGAAGAAGTCCTTTTTTTTTGTTGCTGTTGTTGTTGTTTTCTTTTTTAACTTCAGGTTTCCCACCAAATGAGGGATTCCAGAGTATGTATGCCCTCATCGCACTCAAGAATGGGCGGGGCCTCAGAGTGAATGCTGGTTTCTCCTACACTGAATGTTGGACAACGAGCCAACCACAAGGGTTCCTGCCATGGGTAAGGAGGATTTCTGATTTCTGCATCACACTCACACCTGGGCAGTGACTGGAGATAAGGTCTCGGTTCTGAAGCCTGAAAACTGAGGTAGGGAAGAGATGATGACCTAAGGCCATGGCGGGTTTTATGTGCTCAGTGTGCGGTCAGCTTTCTGGGTGTTGGTCAGGAGGTCCGGGCTCAGGTTGTGTTCGACAGTGCATTAGTGCCCAGGTTAGACTATATAATTTGGGTAAAGTCGAGTGCTGTGTAGGTTTACCCTCATTTAAGGTGCCTGGGCAGCTCATGAGGCAATAATTTTTTTTCTAGAATGCAGGCAGAGTGCTGCATTTTGGGTCCGGAATTGCCAAACTTGAGGGCTTCGGGGCCAGGAGTGTGAGGACGGAAGTCTGAGAAGACAAGCTAGACTTGTGTTACAGGGCGAGGGCACGGCAGGTACCCCCTGCAGATCTGAAACAATATCTCATGCATCTGAAGTAGGGCGAGGATCAGACGTTGGCTCTGGTTGGAGTTTCTGTGTATGACGGCCGCTTCATGAAGGGAGCGGAATCTCGAGGCCATTGAGGTTTTCCCACGTTGGGAGTTGTGGGATGCCCCCTAAAAGGATTCCTTCTGTGGGACAATTGAGACCTGTTGGACAGCTCCAGGACATCCCATATGGAATGACTCCAGAGCACCGTTCGCGGATGGATGCCTGGGAAGCCCGCCTCGCATTCCAATTGTCTCCTAGCAACAAGACAGTTTAGATCTGATGGCTCTGCCGGAGTGCCGGGGTGTCTGAGTTGAAATGGACTTTCGTGAGGATGGTTCCTAATGTGTTTTTGTGTCCATGAGGGCCTTGGAATGGGGCGGTGGCACCGGGATCCTGAAGTACTCTCCTAAGCTTTGGACATGGCTCCCATGCACAGGTTTCCTTGTGGAGATGAGATGAGTACTGATGGGTGCCTCAGGAAAACACATATGCTCGTATTGGAATCAGGCTTTTGAGGACACATGCCTGTAATCCAAAGCAATGGATCCTATTATGGCCTAGGGTCCTGTCTGGTTCAATCTTCTTCTCTGGAGACATCCATCTATGGTATGAGTGGAGGTCGATTATCAGCTGGTGTCAGACAGCCCTTGTTTTTTTCTGGGCGACCTACACTATTGGGTTGGCCTCAGGGATTTTGGAGGTTTCTCCTAATTAGTACGATTTTGGACCATGGAATGGGCAGAATTCCCATGGTTTGGTAGGCACAGTCCGAATGTGTGGCTCCAGGGGCCCCGGCTAGAGGGTGTGTGGCCCAAGACTTTGAGGAAAGAATTCTGAAAACACAAAATCAGCTTAGGTTTGTGGACGTAGGTATGGCAGGCCCGATCGACAAACCATGAGAAGAACTCTTCCGGATATGAAGAAAGTGCGAGTCTGAGGCGCTTGCTCAGGCTTTTGTCTCTGGATTTTGTATCAGCGATGGCCGTGGAATGTCGGGGAGGCCTCATGGGCCATGGACGAATCTTCCTCTCTGAGGATTTGGCCCGATTCGCAATTGCTTTTCGTCAATCTGTGGGATGGGAGGACTCATTTCAGTTTTGTTACCTCAGGTGTCCCACCAAAAGAGGAATTCCAAAGCCATGCCGTGGGGAAGATGGAAGGGACACCCCGAACTATGGTTAAAAATTGGGGCCTAGGGGCATGGCAAGCCCAATATGCTATCTCTTCATCCAGCCACTTAGTGGCCTTACTTGAGGACTGGGCTCAGCCTGAGCGTCACAATGTTTGTTTGTGACCAATGTGGCCCGTGAGCATGGGCGGGGCCTCATGGGCCACACTGGTTTCAACTACACTGAACGTTGGACAACATGCCAACCACAAGGTTTCTTGCAATGGGGAATGAGTTCTGATTTCTGCATCACCTTCAACCCTGGGCAGTGATTGGAGATATGGCCTAGGTTCTGAAACCTTAAACCCGAGGTTGGGAAGAGATGATGACCTAAGGCCATGGCGGCTCGATGTGCTCAGTGTGCGGCCAGCTGTCTGGGAGGGGCCAGGGGGTCCAGGCTCAGGCTGTGTCAGAAAGGGCATTAGTGCCCTGGTCAGCCTATGTATTTGGGGTACAGCCAAGGTCGGTGCAGGTTGATCCTCATTTGGGATGACTGGGTAGCCCCAGAGGACAATATTTTTCTTCTGGAGGGCCGGCAGAGTGCTGCATTGTAGTTCTGGATTGCCAAACTGGAGGGCTTGTGGGCCAGTAGTCTGACGACAAAAGTCTGAGAACACAAGCTAGGCTTAGGTTTCTGGGTGAGGCCATGGCAGGCACAATCTACAGACCTGAATCGAGATCTCGTGCATCTGAAGTCAGGGCGAGGATCAGATGATCGCTCAGGTTGGAGTTTCTGACCCTGATGGCCCCTTCATGAATGGGGGGGGCATCACGAGGCCATGGGTGTTTTCCCACGATGGGAGTTGTGAGAAGCTCCAAACTGCAGAGAGTCTTCCGCAGAACAATTGAGACCAGTTGTTTGGCTCCAGGCCAATGATTCTGAGCAGGGTTCTAAGGATGGATGGATGGGTAGCCCACCTCGCATTCCAATTGTCTCCTCGCAACAGATCTCCTGGATCTGTGGGGAGCAACCGAGGATGCTGAATTGAAATGGACACCCCTGGGGATGGGTCCTAATGTGCTTTGTGTCTATGGAGACCTTGGTATGAAGCGGTGGCACTGGGGCCTCAGAGGGTTCTCCTAAACAGAGGCTTTGACACAGCTCCAACGTGCAAGTTTCCCATGTGTAGATGAGATGTTTTCTGATGGGTGAGTCAAGAAACAGCTATATGCTGATTTTGAAATCCATGCCTCTGAGGAGAGATGCCTTGAAACTAAAGCAATGGATCTTATTAGTGCCTAGGGGCCTGTTCTTTACTTTTTACCTCTGGGGACATCTGTCTATGGGTCTGAGTGCAGGTAGGTGCTCAGTTGGGCTCAGATTGCCCCTGTTTTTCCTGGGACGCCACCACTATTGAGATGGAGCAGGGACTTTGGAGGTTTATCCTATTAGAAGGGTTGTGGCCATTGGAATGGGCACACACAATTCCCTTGGAGAGGGCAAGTACAGTCCTCAGGTTTGGCTCCAGGGGCCTGAGCCTGTAGGTTGTGTAGGCCAGGGCTGTTTGGACAGTTGTCTGAAAACACAAACTCGGCTTATGTTTCGGGTCATAGGTATGGCAGGACTGATCTACAGACCATGAGGACAACTCTTCGGGATTTGAAAGAAGGGCGAGTGTGAGGCTCCTGCTCAAGTGTTTGTCTCTGGATATCGTGTCACTCATGGTCGTGGAATTTCTGGGTGACTTCATGGGAAATGGACGAGTCTTACTCTCTGGTGGTTTGGCCCCGTCCAAATAGTTTGGGGTTATTCTGTGGCCTGAAGAAGTCCGTTTTTTGTTGTTGTTGTTGTTGTTGTTGTTGCTGTTGTTTTTTTCTTTTTTAACCTCAGGTGTCCCACCGAATGAGGGATTCCAGAGTAGAGCCCTGGGGAGGGGCGACTGGACAATCAGAAATCTGGTTAAAAATTGGGGCCTAGGGACATGTCAAGCCCATTATGACATCTAATGGTCCAGCCACTGAGAGTACTTACTAGAGGACAGGACTCATGCTGAAGGTCACAATGCGTGTGTATGCCTTCATCGCACTCAAGAAAGGCGGGGCCTCAGGGTGAATGCTGGTTTCTCCTACACTGAAGGTTGGACAACGTGCCAACCACAAGGGTTCTTGCCATGGGTAAGGCTGAGTTCTGATTTCTGCATCACACTCATCGCTGGGCAGTGATTGGAGATAAGGTCTCGGTTCTGAAGCCTGAAAACTGAGATAGGGAAGAGATGATGACCTAAGGCCATGGCGGGTTTTATGTGCTCAGTGTGCGGTCAGTTTTCTGGGTGTTGGTCAGGAGGTCCGGGCTCAGGTTGTGTTTGACAGTGCATTAGTGCCCAGGTTAGACTATATAATTTGGGTAAAGTCGAGTGCTGTGTAGGTTTACCCTCATTTAAGGTGCCTGGGCAGCTCATGAGGCAATAATTTTTTTTCTAGAGGGCAGGCAGAGTGCTGCATTGTGGGTCCGGAATTGCCAAACTTGAGGGCTTCGGGGCCAGGAGTGTGAGGACGGACGTCTTAGAAGACAAGCTAGACTTGGGTTTCAGGGCAAGGGCACGGCAGGTACCCCCTGCAGATCTGAACCAATATCTCATGCATCTGATGTCAGGGCGAGGATCAGACGTTGGCTCAGGTTGGAGTTTCTGAGCATGACGGCTGCTTCATGAAGGGAGCGGGATCTCGAGGCCATTGAGGTTTTCCCACGTTGGGAGTTGTGGGATGCCCCCTTCAAGGATTCCTTCTGCGAGACAATTGAGACCTGTTGGACAGCTCCAGGACATCCCATATGGAATGACTCCAGAGCACCGTTCGGGGATGGATGCCTGGGAAGCCCGCCTCGCATTCCAATTGTCTCCTAGCAACAAGACAGTTTAGATCTGATGGCTCTACGGGAGCAACCGGGGCGGCTGAGTTTAAATGGACTTTCGTGAGGATGGGTCCTAATGTGTTTTTGTGTCCATGAGGGCCTTGGAATGGGGCGGTGGCACCGGGACCCTGAAGTACTCTCCTAAGCTTTGGACATGGCTCCCATGCACAGGTTTCCTTCTGGAGGTGAGATGAGTTCTGATGGGTGCCTAAGGAAACACCTATGCTCGTATTGGAATCAGGCTTTTGAGGACACATGCCTGTAACCCAAAGCAATGGATCCTATTATGGCCTAGGTTCCTGTCTGTTTCAATCTTCTTCTCTGCGGACATCCATCTATGGTATGAGTGGAGGTCGATTATCAGCTAGCGTTAGACAGCCCTTGTTTGTTCCGGGCGACCTACACTATTGGGATGGCCTCAGGGACTTTGGAGGTTTCTCCTAATTTGTACGATTTTGGACCATGGAAAGGGCAGAATTCCCATGGATTGGTAGGCACAGTCCTAATGTGTGCCTCCAGGGGCCCAGCCTGGATGGTGTGGGGCCCAAGACTTTGAGGACAGAATTCTGAAAACACAAACTCAGCTTGGGTTTGGGGACGTAGGTATGGCAGGCCCGATCGACAAACCATGAGAAGAACTCTTCAGGATATGGAGAAAGTGCGAGTCTGAGGCGCTTGCTCAGGTTTTTGTCTCTGGATTTTGTATCAGCGATGGCCGTGGAATGTCGGGGAAGCCTCATGGGCCATGGACGAATCTTCCTCTCTGAGGATTTGGCCTGATTCCCAATTGCTTTTCGTCAATCTGTGGGATGGGAGGTCTCATTTCAGTTTTGTTACCTCAGGTGTCCCACCAAAAGAGGAATAACAAAGCCAAGCCTTGGGGAAGACTGAAGGGACAACCCGAACTATGGTTAAAAATTGGGTGTTAGGGGCATGGCAAGCCCAATATGCTATCTCTTCATCCAGCATCTGAGAGGCCTTATTGAGGACTGGGATCAGGGTGAGGGTCACAATGTGTGGTTTTGACCAATATGGCCCGCAAACATGAGCGGGGCCTCATGGGCCACACTGGTTTCAACTACACTGAACGTTGGACAACATGCCAACCACAAGGTTTCTTGCCATGGGGAAGGAGTTCTGATTTCTGCATCACCTTCAACCCTGGGCAGTGATTGGAGATATGGCCTAGGTTCTGAAACCTTAAACCCGAGGTTGGGAAGAGATGACGACCTAAGGCCATGGCGGCTCGATGTGCTCAGTGTGCGGCCAGCTGTCTGGGAGGGGCCAGGGGGTCCAGGCTCAGGCTGTGTCAAAAAGGGCATTAGTGCCCTGGTCAGCCTATGTATTTGGGGTACAGCCAAGGTCGGTGCAGGTTGATCCTCATTTGGGGTTACTGGGTAGCCCAAGAGGACAATATTTTTCTTCTGGAGGGCCGGCAGAGTGCTGCATTGTAGTTCTGAATTGCCAAACTGGAGGGCTTGTGGGCCAGTAGTCTGACGACAAAAGTCTGAGAACACAAGCTAGGCTTAGGTTTCTGGGTGAGGCCATGGCAGGCACAATCTACAGACCTGAATCGAGATCTCGTGCATCTGAAGTCAGGGCGAGGATCAGATGATCGCTCAGGTTGGAGTTTCTGACCCTGATGGCCCCTTCATGAATGGGGGGGGCATCACGAGGCCATGGGTGTTTTCCCAGGATGGGAGTTGTGAGAAGCTCCAAACTGCAGAGAGTCTTCTGCAGGACAATTGAGACCTGTTGTTTGGCTCCAGGCCAATGATTCTGAGCAGGGTTCTAAGGATGGATGGCTGGGTAGCCCACCTCACATTCCAATTGTCTCCTCGCAACAAGACAGGTTAGATCTCCTGGATCTGTGGGGAGCAACCGAGGACGCTGAGTTGAAATGGACACCCCTGGGGATGGGTCCTAACGTGCTTTTGTGTCTATGGAGACCTTGGAATGAAACGGTGGCACTGGGGCCCTAAATGGTTCTCCTAAACAGAGGCTTTGACAAAGCTCCAACGTGCAAGTTTCCCATGTGTAGATGAGATGTTTTCTGATGGGTGAGTCAAGAAACAGCTATATGCTGCTTTTGAAATCAAGGCCTCTGAGGAGAGATGCCTGGAAACCAAACAATGGATCTGATTAGTGCCTAGGGGCCTGTTCTTTCCTTCATACCTCTGGGGACATCTGTCTATGGGTCTGAGTGCTGGTAGGTGCTCAGTTGGGCTCAGATTGCCCCTGTTTTTCCTGGGAAGCCACCACTATTGAGATGGATCAGGGACTTTGGAGGTTTATCCTATTAGAATGGTTGTGGCCATTGGAATGGGCACACACAATTCCCTTGGAGAGGGCAAGTACAGTCCTCAGGTTTGGCTCCAGGGGCCTGAGCCTGTAGGTTGTGTAGGCCAGGGCTATTTGGACAGTTGTCAGAAAACACAAACTCGGCTTATGTTTCGGGTAATAGGTATGGCAGGACTGATCTACAGACCATGAGGAGAACTCTTCGGGATTTGAAAGAAGGGCTAGTATGAGGCTCCTGCTCAAGTTTTTGTCTCTGGATATCGTGTCACTCATGGTCGTGGAATTTCTGGGTGACTTCATGGGAAATGGACTAGTCTTACTCTCTGGTGGTTTGGACCCGTCCAAAGAGTTTTGGGTCATTCTGTGGGCTGGAAGAAGTCCGTTTTTTTTTTTTTGTTGTTGTTGTTTTCTTTTTTAACCTAAGGTGTCCCACCAAATGAGGGATTCCCTAGTAGAGCCCTGGGGAGGGGCGATTGGACAATCAGAAATCTGGTTAAAAATTGGGGCCTAGAAACATGTCAAGCCCATTATGACATCTAATGGTCCAGCAACTGAGAGGACTTACTAGAGGACAGGACTCATGCTGAGGGTCACAATGCGTGTGTATGCCCTCGTCGCACTCAAGGATGGGCGGGGCCTCAGGGTGAATGCTGGTTTCTCCTACACTGAAGGTTGGACAACGTGCCAACCACAAGGGTTCTTGCCATGGGTAAGGAGGAGTTATGATTTCTGCATCACACTCACCCCTGGGCAGTGATTGGAGATAAGGTCTCGGGTCTGAAGCCTGAAAACTGAGGTAGGGAAGAGATGATGACCTTAGGCCATGGCGGGTTTTATGTGCTCAGTGTTTGGTCAGCTTTCGGGTGTTGGTCAGGAGGTCTGGTCTCAGGTTCTGTTTGACAGTGCATTAGTGCCCAGGTTAGACTATATAATTTGGGTAAAGTCGAGTGCTGTGTAGGTTTACCCTCATTTAAGGTGCCTGGGCAGCTCATGAGGCAATAATTTTTTTTCTAGAGGGCAGGCAGAGTGCTGCATTGTGGGTCCGGAATTGCCAAACTTGAGGGCTTCGGGGCCAGGAGTGTGAGGACGGAAGTCTGAGAAGACAAGCTAGACTTGTGTTTCAGGGCAAGGGCACGGCAGGTACCCCCTGCAGATCTGAACCAATATCTCATGCATCTGATGTCAGGGCGAGGATCAGACGTTGGCTCAGTTTGGAGTTTCTGAGCATGATGGCCGCTTCATGAAGGGAGCGGGATCTCGAGGCCATTGAGGTTTTCCCACGTTGGGAGTTGTGGGATGCCCCCTTCAAGGATTCCTTCTGCAGGACAATTTTGACCTGTTGGACAGCTCCAGGACATCCCATATGGAATGACTCCAGAGCACCGTTCGTGGATGGATGCCTTGGAAGCCCGCCTCGCATTCCAATTGTCTCCTAGCAACAAGACAGTTTAGATCTGATGGCTCTGCGGGAGCAACCAGGGTGGCTGAGTTGAAATGGACTTTCCAGAGGATGGGTCCTAATGTGTTTTTGTGTCCATGAGGGCCTTGGAAGGGGGCGGTGGCACCGGGACCCTGAAGTACTCTCCTAAGCTTTGGACATGGCTCCCATGCACAGGTTTCCTTGTGGAGACGAGATGAGTTCTGATGGGTGCCTCAGGAAAACCCCTATGCTCGTATTGGAATCAGGCTTTTGAGGACACATGCCTGTAACCCAAAGCAATGGATCCTATTATGGCCTAGGGTCCTGTCTGGTACAATCTTCTTCTCTGGGGACATCCATCTATGGTATGAGTGGAGGTCGATTATCAGCTGGTGTCAGACAGCCCTAGTTTGTTCCGGGCGACCTACACTATTGGGATGGCCTCAGGGACTTTGGAGGTTTCTCCTAATTTGTACGATTTTGGACCATGGAATGGGCAGAATTCCCATGGATTGGTAGGCACAGTCCTAATGTGTGGCTCCAGGGGCCCAGCCTGGAGGGTGTGTGGCCCCAGTTTTTGAGGACAGAAGTCTGAAAACACAAACTCAGCTTAGGTTTGGGGACGTAGGTATGGCAGGCCCGATCTACAAACCATGAGAAGAACTCTTCCGGATATGAAGAAAGTGCGAGTCTGAGGCGCTTGCTCAGGCTTTTGTCTCTAGATTTTGTATCAGCGATGGCCGTGGAATGTCGGGGAGACCTCTTGGGCCATGGACGAATCTTCCTCTCTGAGGATTTGGCCCGATTCCCAATTGCTTTTCATCAATCTGTGGGATGGGAGGTCTCCTTTCAGTTTTGTTACCTCAGGTGACACACCAAAAGAGGAATTCCAAAGCAAAGCTGTGGGGAAGACTGAAGGGACAACCCGAACTATGGTTAAAAATTGGGGCCTAGGGGCATGGCAAGCCCAATATGCTATCTCTTCATCCAGCCACTGAGTGGCCTTACTTGAGGACTGTGCTCAGCCTGAGCGTCACAATGTGTGTTTGTGACCAATGTGGCCAGCGAGCATGGGCGGGGCCTCATGGGCCACACTGGATTCAACTACACTGAATGTTGGACAACATGCCAACCACAAGGTTTCTTGCCATGGGGAAGGAGTTCTGATTTCTGCATCACCTTCAACCCTGGGAAGTGATTGGAGATAAGGTCTAGGTTCTGAAACCTGAAAACCGAGGTTTGGAAGAGATGATGACCTAAGGCCATGGCGGCTCAATGAGCTCAGTCTGAGGACAGCTGTCTGGGAGGGGCCAGGGGGTCCAGGCTCAGGCTGTGTCAGAAAGGGCATTAGTGCCCTGGTCAGCCTATGTATTTGGGGTACAGCCAAGGTCGGTGCAGGTTGATCCTCATTTGGGGTTACTGGTTAGCCCCAGAGGACAATGTTTTTCTTCTGCAGAGCCGGCAGAGTGCTGCATTGTAGTTCTGGATTGCCAAACTGGAGGGCTTGTGGGCCAGTAGTCTGACGACAAAAGTCTGAGAACACAAGCTAGGCTTAGGTTTCTGGGTGAGGCCATGGCACGCACAATCTACAGACCTGAATCGAGGTCTCGTGCATCTGAAGTCAGGGCGAAGATCAGACGATCGCTCAGGGTGGAATTTCTGTCCCTCATGGCTCCTTCATGAATGGGGGGGGGGCATCACGAGGCCATGGGTGTTTTCCCAAGATGGGAGTTGTGAGAAGCTCCAAACTGCAGAGAGTCTTCTGCAGGACAATTGAGACCTGTTGTTTGGCTCCAGGCCAATGATTCTGAGCAGGGTTCTAAGGATGGATGGCTGGGTAGCCCACCTCGCATTCCAATTGTCTCCTCGCAACAAGACAGGTTAGATCTCCTGGATCTGTGGGGAGCAACCGAGGACGCTGAGTTGAAATGGACACCCCTGGGCATGGGTCCTAACGTGCTTTTGTGTCTATGGAGACCTTGAAATGAAGCGGTGGCACTGGGGCCCTAAACGGTTCTCCTAAACAGAGGCTTTGACACAGCTCCAACGTGCAAGTTTCCCATGTGTAGATGAGATGTTTTCTGATGGGTGAGTCAAGAAACAGCTATATGCTGCTTTTGAAATCCAGGCCTCTGAGGAGAGATGCCTGGAAACCAAAGCAATGGATCTGATTAGTGCCTAGGGGCCTGTTCTTTCCTTTTTACCTCTGGGGACATCTGTCTATGGGTCTGAGTGCAGGTAGGTGCTCAGTTGGGCTCAGATTGCCCCTGTTTTTCCTGGGAAGCCACCACTATTGAGATGGATCAGGGACATTGGAGGTTTATCCTATTAGAATGGTTGTGGCCATTGGAATGGGCACACACAATTCCCTTGGAGAGGGCAAGTACAGTCCTCAGGTTTGGCTCCAGGGGCCTGAGCCTGTAGGTTGTGTAGGCCAGGGCTGTTTGGACAATTGTCTGAAAACACAAACTCGGCTTATGTTTCGGGTCATAAATATGGCAGGACTGATTTACAGGCCATGAGGAGAACTCTTCGGGATTTGAAAGAAGGGCGAGTGTGAGGCTCCTGCTCAAGTTTTTTTCTCTGGATATCGTGTCACTCATGGTCGTGGAATTTCTGGGTGACTTCATGGGACATGGACGTGTCTTACTCTCTGGTCGTTTGGCCCCGTCCAAATAGTTTGGAGTCATTCTGTGGGCTGGAAGAAGTCCGTTTTTTTTTGTTGTTGTTGTTATTGTTGTTGTTGCTGTTGTTTTTTTCTTTTTTAACCTCAGGTGTCCCACCGAATGAGGGATTCCAGAGTAGAGCCCTGGGGAGGGGCGACTGGACAATCAGAAATCTGGTTAAAAATTGGGGCCTAGGGACATGTCAAGCCCATTATGACATCTAATGATCCAGCCACTGAGAGCACTTACTAGAGGACAGGACTCATGCTGAGGGTCACAATACGTGTGTATGCCCTAGTCGCACTCAAGAATGGGCGGGGCCTCAGGGTGAATGCTGGTTTCTCCTACAGTGAAGGTTGGACAACGTGCCAACCACAAGGGTTCTTGCCATGGGTAAGGCTGAGTTCTGATTTCTGCATCACACTCACCCCTGGGCAGTGATTGGAGATAAGGTCTCGGTTCTGAAGCCTGAAAACTGAGATAGGGAAGAGATGATGACCTAAGGCCATGGCGGGTTTTATGTGCTCAGTGTGCAGTCAACTTTCTGGGTGTTGGTCAGGAGGTCCGGGCTCAGGTTGTGTTCGACAGTGCATTAGTGCCCAGGTTAGACTATATAATTTGGGTAAAGTCGAGTGCTGTGTAGGTTTACCCTCATTTAAGGTGCCTGGGCAGCTCATGAGGCAATAATTTTTTTTCTAGAGGGCAGGCAGAGTGCTGCATTGTGGGTCCGGAATTGCCAAACTTGAGGGCTTCGGGGCCAGGAGTGTGAGGACGGACGTCTTAGAAGACAAGCTAGACTTGGGTTTCAGGGCAAGGGCACGGCAGGTACCCCCTGCAGATCTGAACCAATATCTCATGCATCTGAAGTCAGGGCGAGGATCAGACGTTGTCTCAGGTTGGAGTTTCTGAGCATGAAGTCTGCTTCATGAAGGGAGCGGGATCTCGAGGCCATTGAGGTTTTCCCACGTTGGGAGTTGTGGGATGCCCCCTTCAAGGATTCCTTCTGCGAGACAATTGAGACCTGTTGGACAGCTCCAGGACATCCCATATGGAATGACTCCAGAGCACCGTTCGCGGATGGATGCCTGGGAAGCCCGCCTCGCATTCCAATTGTCTCCTAGCAACAAGACAGTTTAGATCTGATGGCTCTACGGGAGCAACCGGGGCGGCTGAGTTGAAATGGACTTTCCTGAGGATGGGTCCTAATGTGTTTTTGTGTCCATGAGGGCCTTGGAATGGGGCGGTGGCACCGGGACCCTGAAGTACTCTCCTAAGCTTTGGACATGGCTCCCATGCACAGGTTTCCTTCTTGAGGTGAGATGAGTTCTAATGGGTGCCTAAGGAAACCCCTATGCTCGTATTGGAATCAGGCTTTTGAGGACACATGCCTGTAACCCAAAGCAATGGATCCTATTATGGCCTAGGTTCTTGTCTGGTTCAATCTTCTTCTCTGGGGACATCCATCTATGGTATGAGTGGAGGTCGATTATCAGCTAGCGTTAGACAGCCCTTGTTTGTTCCGGGCGACCTACACTATTGGGATGGCCTCAGGGACTTTGGAGGTTTCTCCTAATTTGTACGATTTTGGACCATGGAAAGGGCAGAATTCCCATGGATTGGTAGGCACAGTCCTAATGTGTGCCTCCAGGGGCCCAGCCTGGATGGTGTGGGGCCCAAGACTTTGAGGACAGAATTCTGAAAACACAAACTCAGCTTAGGTTTGGGGACGTAGGTATGGCAGGCCCGATCTACAAACCATGAGAAGAACTCTTCAGGATATGGAGAAAGTGCGATTCTGAGGCGCTTGCTCAGGTTTTTGTCTCTGGATTTTGTATCAGCGATGGCCGTGGTATGTCGCAGAGGCCTCATGGGCCATGGACGAATCTTCCTCTCTGAGGATTTGGCCCGATTCCCAATTGCTTTTCGTCAATCTGTGGGATGGGAGGTCTCCTTTCAGGTTTGTTACCTCAGGTGTCCCAACAAAAGAGGAATAACAAAGCCAAGCCGTGGGGAAGACTGAAGGGACAACCCGAACTATGGTTAAAAATTGGGTGTTAGGGGCATTGCAAGCCCAATATGCTATCTCTTCATCCAGTCACTGAGTGGCCTTACTTGAGGACTGGGCTCAGCCTGAGGGTCACAATGTGTGTTTGTGACCAATGTGGCCCATGAGCATGGGCGGGGCCTCATGGGCCACACTGGATTCAACTACACTGAACGTTGGACAACATGCCAACCACAAGGTTTCTTGCCATGGGGAATGAGTTCTGATTTCTGCATCACCTTCAACCCTGGGCAGTGATTGGAGATATGGCCTAGGTTCTGAAACCTTAAACCCGAGGTTGGGAAGAGATGACGACCTAAGGCCATGGCGGCTCGATGTGCTCAGTGTGCGGCCAGCTGTCTGGGAGGGGCCAGGGGGTCCAGGCTCAGGCTGTGTCAGAAAGGGCATTAGTGCCCTGGTCAGCCTATGTATTTGGGGTACAGCCAAGGACGGTGAGGTTGATCCTCATTTGGGGTTACTGGGTAGCCCCAGAGGACAATGTTTTTCTTCTGGAGGGTCGGCAGAGTGCTGCATTGTAGTTCTGAATTGCCAAACTGGAGGGCTTGTGGGCCAGTAGTCTGACGACAAAAGTCTGAGAACACAAGCTAGGCTTAGGTTTCTGGGTGAGGCCATGGCACGCACAATCTATAGACCTGAATCGAGATCTCGTGCATCTGAAGTCAGGGCGAGGATCAGATGATCGCTCAGGTTGGAGTTTCTGACCCTGATGTCCCCTTCATGAATGGGGCGGGCATCACGAGGCCATGGGTGTTTTCCCACGATGGGAGTTGTGAGAAGCTCCAAACTGCAGAGAGTCTTCTGCAGGACAATTGAGACCTGTTGTTTGGCTCCAGGCCAATGATTCTGAGCAGGGTTCTAAGGATGGATGGCTGGGTAGCCCACCTCGCATTCCAATTGTCTCCTCGCAACAAGACAGGTTAGATCTCCTGGATCTGTGGGGAGCAACCGAGGACGCTGAGTTGAAATGGACACCCCTGGGGATGGGTCCTAACGTGCTTTTGTGTCTATGGAGACCTTGGAATGAAACGGTGGCACTGGGGCCCTAAATGGTTCTCCTAAACAGAGGCTTTGACACAGCTCCAACGTGCAAGTTTCCCATGTGTAGATGAGATGTTTTCTGATGGGTGGGTCAAGAAACAGCTATATGCTGCTTTTGAAATCCAGGCCTCTGAGGAGAGATGCCTGGAAACCAAAGCAATGGATCTGATTAGTGCCTAGGGGCCTGTTCTTTCCTTCATACCTCTGGGGACATCTGTCTATGGGTCTGAGTGCAGGTAGGTGCTCAGTTGGGCTCAGATTGCCCCTGTTTTTCCTGGGAAGCCACCACTATTGAGATGGATCAGGGACTTTGGAGGTTTATCCTATTAGAATGGTTGTGGCCATTGGAATGGGCACACACAATTCCCTTGGAGAGGGCAAGTACAGTCCTCAGGTTTGGCTCCAGGGGCCTGAGCCTGTAGGTTGTGTAGGCCAGGGCTATTTGGACAGTTGTCAGAAAACACAAACTCGGCTTATGTTTCGGGTAATAGGTATGGCAGGACTGATCTACAGACCATGAGGAGAACTCTTCGGGATTTGAAAGAAGGGCGAGTGTGAGGCTCCTGCTCAAGTTTTTGTCTCTGGATATCGTGTCACTCATGGTCGTGGAATTTCTGGGTGACTTCATGGGAAATGGACTAGTCTTACTCTCTGGTGGTTTGGACCCGTCCAAAGAGTTTTGGGTCATTCTGTGGGCTGGAAGAAATCCGTTTTGTTTTTTTTTATGTTTTCTTTTTTAACCTAAGGTGTCCCACCAAATGAGGGATTCCCTAGTAGAGCCCTGGGGAGGGTCGACTGGACAATCAGAAATCTGGTTAAAAATTGGGGCCTAGAAACATGTCAAGCCCATTATGACATCTAATGGTCCAGCAACTGAGAGTACTTACTAGAGGACAGGACTCATGCTGAGGGTCACAATGCGTGTGTATGCCCTCGTCGCACTCAAGGATGGGCGTGGCCTTAGGTGAATGCTGGTTTCTCCTACACTGAAGGTTGGACAACGTGCCAACCACAAGGGTTCTTGCCATGGGTAAGGAGGAGTTATGATTTCTGCATCACACTCACCCCTGGGCAGTGATTGGAGATAAGGTCTCGGGTCTGAAGCCTGAAAACTGAGGTAGGGAAGAGATGATGACCTTAGGCCATGGCGGGTTTTATGTGCTCAGTGTTTGGTCAGCTTTCGGGTGTTGGTCAGGAGGTCTGGTCTCAGGTTCTGTTTGACAGTGCATTAGTGCCCAGGTTAGACTATATAATTTGGGTAAAGTCGAGTGCTGTGTAGGTTTACCCTCATTTAAGGTGCCTGGGCAGCTCATGAGGCAATAATTTTTTTTCTAGAGGGCAGGCAGAGTGCTGCATTGTGGGTCCGGAATTGCCAAACTTGAGGGCTTCGGGGCCAGGAGTGTGAGGACGGAAGTCTGAGAAGACAAGCTAGACTTGGGTTTCAGGGCGAGGGCACGGCAGGTACCCCCTGCAGATCTGAACCAATATCTCATGCATCTGAAGTCAGGGCGAGGATCAGACGTTGGCTCAGGTTGGAGTTTCTGAGCATGACAGCCGCTTCATGAAGGGAGCAGAATCTCGAGGCCATTGAGGTTTTCCCACGTTGGGAGTTGTGGGATGCCCCCTTCAAGGATTCCTTCTGCGGGACAATTGAGACCTGTTGGACAGCTCCAGGACATCCCATATGGAATGACTCCAGAGCACCGTTCGCGGATGGATGCCTGGTAAGCCCGCCTCGCATTCCAATTGATTCCTAGCAACAAGACAATTTAGATCTGATGGCTCTTCGGGAGCAACCGGGGTGGCTGAGTTGAAATGGACTTTCCTGAGGATGGGTCCTAATGTGTTTTTGTGTCCATGAGGGCCTTGGAATGGGGCGGTGGCACAGGGACCCTGAAGTACTCTCCTAAGCTTTGTACATGGCTCCCATGCACAGGTTTCCTTGTGGAGACGAGATGAGTTCTGATGGGTGCCTCAGGAAAATCCCTATGCTCGTATTGGAATCAGGCTTTTGAGGACACATGCCTGTAACCCAAAGCAATGGATCCTATTATGGCCTAGGGTCCTGTCTGGTACAATCTTCTTCTCTGGGGACATCCATCTATGGTATGAGTGGAGGTCGATTATCAGCTGGTGTCAGACAGCCCTTGTTTGTTCCGGGCGACCTACACTATTGGGATGGCCTCAGGGACTTTGGAGGTTTCTCCTAATTTGTACGATTTTGGACCATGGAATGGGCAGAATTCCCATGGATTGGTAGGCACAGTCCTAATGTGTGGCTCCAGGGGTTCAGGCTGGAGGGTGTGTGGCCCCAGACTTTGAGGACAGAAGTCTGAAAACACAAACTCAGCTTAGGTTTGGGGACGTAGGTATGGCAGGCCCGATCTACAAACCATGAGAAGAACTCTTTAGGATATGAAGCAAGTGCGAGTCTGAGGCGCTTGCTCAGGCTTTGTCTCTGGATTTTGTATCAGCAATGGCCGTGGAATGTCGGGGAGGCCTCATGGGCCATGGACGAATCTTCATAACTGAGGATTTGGCCCGATTCCCAATTGCTTTTCGTCAATCTGTGGGATGGGAGGACTCATTTCAGTTTTGTTACCTCAGGTGTCCCACCAAAAGTAAAATTCCAAAGCCAAGCCGTGGGGAAGACTGAAGGGACAACCCGAACTATGGTTAAAAATTGGGGCCTAGGGTCATGGCAAGCCCAATATGCTATCTCTTCATCCAGCCACTGAGTGGCCTTACTTGAGGACTGGGCTCAGCCTGAGGGTCACAATGTGTGTTTGTGACCAATGTGGCCCGCGAGCATGGGCGGGGCCTCATGGGCCACACTGGATTCAACTACACTGAACGTTGGACAACATGCCAACCACAAGGTTTCTTGCCATGGGGAAGGAGTTCTGATTTCTGCATCACCTTCAACCCAGGGCAGTGATTGGAGATAAGGTCTAGGTTCTGAAAAATGAAAACCGTGGTTGGGAAGAGATGATGACCTAAGGCCATGGCGGCTCGATGTGATCAGTGTGCGGCCAGCTGTCTGGGAGGAGCCAGGGGGTCCAGGCTCAGGCTGTGTCAGAAAGGGCATTACTGCCCTGGTCAGCCTATGTATTTGGGGTAAAGCCAAGGTCGGTGCAGGTTGATCCTCATTTGGGGTTACTGGTTAGCCCCAGAGGAAAATGTTTTTCTTCTGCAGAGCCGGCAGAGTGCTGCATTGTAGTTCTGGATTGCCAAACTGGAGGGCTTGTGGGCCAGTAGTCTGACGACAAAAGTCTGAGAACACAAGCTTGGCTTAGGTTTCTGGGTGAGGCCATGGCACGCACAATCTACAGACCTGAATCGAGATCTCGTGCATCTGAAGTCAGGGCGAATATCAGACGATCGCTCAGGGTGGAGTTTCTGTCCCTGATGGCTCCTTCATGAATGGGGGGGGGCATCACGAGGCCATGGGTGTTTTCTCACGATGGGAGTTGTGAGAAGCTCCATACTGCAGAGAGTCTTCTGCAGGACAATTGAGACCTGTTGTTTGGCTCCAGGCCAATGATTCTGAGCAGGGTTCTAAGGATGGATGGCTGGGTAGCCCACCTCGCATTCCAATTGTCTCCTCGCAACAAGACAGGTTAGATCTCCTGGATCTGTGGGGAGCAACCGAGGACGCTGAGTTGAAATGGACACCCCTGGGGATGGGTCCTAACGTGCTTTTGTGTCTATGGAGACCTTGAAATGCAGCGGTGGCACTGGGGCCCTAAACGTTTCTCCTAAACAAAGGCTTTGACACAGCTCCAACGTGCAAGTTTCCCATGTGTAGATGAGATGTTTTCTGATGGGTGAGTCAAGAAACAGCTATATGCTGCTTTTGAAATCCAGGCCTCTGAGGAGAGATGCCTGGAAACCAAAGCAATGGATCTGATTAGTGCCTAGGGGCCTGTTCTTTCCTTTTTACCTCTGGGGACATCTGTCTATGGGTCTGAGTGCAGGTAGGTGCTCAGTTGGGCTCAGATTGCCCCTGTTTTTCCTGGGAAGCCACCACTATTGAGATGGATCAGGGACATTGGAGGTTTATCCTATTAGAAGGGTTGTGGCCATTGGAATGGGCACACACAATTCCTTTGGAGAGGGCAAGTACAGTCCTCAGGTTTGGCTCCAGGGGTCTGAGCCTGTAGGTTGTGTAGGCCAGGGCTGTTTGGACAGTTGTCTGAAAACACAAACTCAGCTTATGTTTCGGGTCATAGGTATGGCAGGACTGATTTACAGGCCATGAGGAGAACTCTTTGGGATTTGAAAGAAGGGCGAGTGTGAGGCTCCTGCTCAAGTTTTTGTCTCTGGATATCGTGTCACTCATGGTCGTGGAATTTCTGGGTGACTTCATGGGAAATGGACGTGTCTTACTCTCTGGTGGTTTGGCCCCGTCCAAAGAGTTTGGGGTCATTCTGTGGGCTGGAAGAAGTTCGTTTTTTTTTTTTTGTTGTTGTTGTTGTTTTCTTTTTTAACCTCAGGTGTCCCACCAAATGAGGGATTCCAGAGTAGAGCCCTGGGGAGGGGCGACTGGACAATCAGAAATCTGGTTAAAAATTGGGGCCTAGGGACATGTCAAGCCCATTATGACATCTAATGGTCCAGCCACTGAGAGGACTTACTAGAGGACAGAACTCGTGCTGAGGGTCACAATGCGTGTGTATGCCCTCGTCGCACTCAAGAATGGGCGGGGCCTCAGGGTGAATGCTGGTTTCTCCTACACTGAACGTTGGACAACGTGCCAACCACAGGGTTCTTGCCATGGGTAAGGAGGAGTTCTGATTTCTGCATCACACTCACCCCTGGGCAGTGATTGGAGATAAGGTCTCGGTTCTGAAGCCTGAAAACTGAGGTAGGGAAGAGATGATGACCTAAGGCCATGGCGGGTTTTATGTGCTCAGTGTGCGGTCAGCTTTCTGGGTGTTGGTCAGGAGGTCCTGGCTCAGGTTGGGTTCGACAGTGCATTAGTGCCCAGGTTAGACTATATAATTTGGGTAAAGTCGAGTTCTGTGTAGGTTTACCCTCATTTAAGGTGCCTGGGCAGCTCATGAGGCAATAATTTTTTTTCTAGAGGGCAGGCAGAGTGCTGCATTGTGGGTCCGGAATTGCCAAACTTGAGGGCTTCGGGGCCAGGAGTGTGAGGACGGAAGTCTGAGAAGACAAGCTAGACTTGGGTTTCAGGGCGAGGGCACGGCAGGTACCCCCTGCAGATCTGAACCAATATCTCATGCATCTGAAGTCAGGGCGAGGATCAGACGTTGGCTCAGGTTGGAGTTTCTGAGCATGACGGCCGCTTCATGAAGGGAGCGGAATCTCGAGGCCATTGAGGTTTTCCCACGTTGGGAGTTGTGGGATGCCCCCTTCAAGGATTCCTTCTGCGGGACAATTGAGACCTGTTGGACAGCTCCAGGACATCCCATATGGAATGACTCCAGAGCACCGTTCGCGGATGGATGCCTGGGAAGCCCGCCTCGCATTCCAATTGTCTCCTAGCAACAAGACAGTTTAGATCTGATGGCTTTTCGGGAGCAACCGGGGTGGCTGAGTTGAAATGGACTTTCCAGAGGATGGGTCCTAATGTGTTTTTGTGTCCATGAGGGCCTTGGAATGGGGCGGTGGCACCGGGACCCTGAAGTACTCTCCTAAGCTTTGGACATGGCTCCCATGCACAGGTTTCCTTGTGGAGACGAGATGAGTTCTGATGGGTGCCTCAGGAAAACCCCCATGCTCGTATTGGAATCAGGCTTTTGAGGACACATGCCTGTAACCCAAAGCAATGGATCCTATTATGGCCTAGGGTCCTGTCTGGTTCAATCTTCTTCTCTGGGGACATCCATCTATGGTATGAATGGAGGTCGATTATCAGCTGGTGTCAGACAGCCCTTGTTTGTTCCAGGCGACCTACACTATTGGGATGGCCTCAGGGACTTTTGAGATTTCTCCTAATTTGTACGATTTTGGACCATGGAATGGGCAGAATTCCCATGGATTGGTAGGCACAGTCCTAATGTGTGGCTCCAGGGGTTCAGGCTGGAGGGTGTGTGGCCCCAGACTTTGAGGACAGTAGCCTGAAAACACAAACTCAGCTTAGGTTTGGGGACGTAGGTATGGCAGGCCCGATCGACAAACCATGCGAAGAACTCTTCAGGATATAAAGAAAGTGCGACTCTGAGGTGCTTACTCAGTCTTTTGTCTCGGGATTTTGTATCAGTGAAGGTCGTGGAATGACGGGGAGGCCTCATGGGCCATGGACAAATCATCCTCTCTGAGGATTTTGCCCGATTCGCAATTGCTTTTTGTCAATCTGTGGGATGGGAGGACTCATTTCAGTTTTGTTACCTCAGGTGTCCCACCAAAAGAGGAATTCCAAAGCCAAGCCGTGGGGAAGACTGAAGGGACAACCCGAACTATGTTTAAAAATTGGGGCCTAGGGGCATGGCAAGCCCAATATGCTATCTCTTCATCCAGCCACTGAGTGGCCTTACTTGAGGACTGGGCTCAGCCTGAGCGTTACAATGTGTGTTTGGGACCAATGTGGCCCGTGAGCATGGGCGGGGCCTCATGGGCCACACTGGTTTCAACTACACTGAACGTTGGACAACATGCCAACCACAAGGTTTCTTGAAATGGGGAAGGAGTTCTGATTTCTGCAACACCTTCAACCCTGGGCAGTGACTGGAGATAAGGTCTAGGTTCTGAAACCTGAAAACAGATGTTGGGAAGAAATGACGACCTAAGGCCATGGCGGCTCGATGTGCTCAGTGTGCGGCCAGCTGTCTGGGAGGTGCCAGGGGGTCCAGGCTCAGGCTGTGTCAGAAAGGGCATTAGTGCCCTGGTCAGCCTATATATTTGGGGTACAGCCATGGTCGGAGCAAGTTGATCCTCATTTGGGGTTACTGGGTAGCCCCAGAAGACTATGTTTTTCTTCTGAAGAGCCGGCAGAGTGCTGCATTGTAGTTCTGGATTGCCAAACTGGAGGGCTTGTGGGCCAGTAGTCTGACGACAAAAGTCTGAGAACACAAGCTAGGCTTAGGTTTCTGGGTGAGGCCATGGCACGCACAATCTACAGACCTGAACCAAGATCTCGTGCATCTGAAGTCAGGGCGAGGATCAGACGATCGCTCAGGGTGGAGTTTCTGTCCCTGATGGCCCCTTCATGAATGGGCGGGGGCATCACGAGGCCATGGGGATTTTCCCACGATGGGAGTTCTGAGAAGCTCCAAACTGCAGAGAGTCTTCTGCAGGACAATTGAGACCTGTTGTTTGGCTCCAGGCCAATGATTCTGAGCAGGGTTCTAAGGATGGAAAGCTGGGTAGCCCACCTCGCATTCCAATTGTCTCCTAGCAACAAAACAGGTTAGATCTCCTGGATCTGTGGGGAGCAACCGAGGACGCTGAGTTGAAATGGACACCCCTGGGGATGGGTCCTAATGTGCTTTTGTGTCTATGGAGACCTTTGAATGAAGCGGTGGCACTGGGGCCCTAACGGGTTCTCCTAAACAGAGGCTTTGACCCAGCTCCAACGTGCAAGTTTCCCATGTGTAGATGAGATGTTTTCTGATGGGTGAGTCAAGAAACAGCTATATGCTGCTTTTGAAATCCAGGACTCTGAGGAGAGATGCCTGGAAACCAAAGCAATGGATCTGATTAGTGCCTAGGGGCCTGTTCTTTCCTTTTTACCTCTGGGGACATCTGTCTATGGGTCTGAGTGCAGGTAGGTGCTCAGTTGGGCTCAGATTGCCCCTGTTTTTCCTGGGAAGCCACCACTATTGAGATGGATCAGGGACTTTGGAGGTTTATCCTATTAGAAGGGTTGTGGCCATTGGAATGGGCACACACAATTCCCTTGGAGAGGGCAAGTACAGTCCTCAGGTTTGGCTCCAGGGGCCTGAGCCTATACGTTGTGTAGGCCAGGGCTGTTTGGACAGTTGTCTCAAAACACAAACTCGGCTTATGTTTCGGGTCATAGGTATGGCAGGACTGATCTACAGACCATGAGGAGAACTCTTCGGGATTTGAAAGAAGGGCTAGTGTGAGGCTCCTGCTCAAGTTTTTGTCTCTGGATATCGTGTCACTCATGGTCGTGGAATTTCTGGGTGACTTCATGGGAAATGGACAAGTCTTACTCTCTGGTGGTTTGGCCCCGTCCAAAGATTTTGGGGTCATTCTGTGGGCTGGAAGAAGTCCGTTTTTTTTTTGTTGTTGTTGTTGTTTTCTTTTTTAACCTCAGGTGTCCCACCAAATGAGGGATTCCCTAGTAGAGTCCTGGGAGGGGCGACTGGACAATCAGAAATCTGGTTAAAAATTGGGGCCTAGGGACATGTCAAGCCCATTATGACATCTAATGGTCCAGCCACTGGGAGGACTTACTAGAGGACAGGACTCATGCTGAGGGTCACAATGCGTGTGTATTCCCTCGTCGCACTCAAGAATGGGCGGGGCCTCAGGGTGAATGCTGGTTTCTCCTACACTGAACGTTGGACAACGTGCCAACCACAAGGGTTCTTGCCATGGGTAAGGAGGAGTTCTGATTTCTGCATCACACTCACCCCTGGGCAGTGATTGGAGATAAGGTCTCGGGTCTGAAGCCTGAAAACTGAGGTAGGGAAGAGATGATGACCTAAGGCCATGGCGGGTTTTATGTGCTCAGTGTGTGGTCAGCTTTCTGGGTGTTGGTCAGGAGGTCCGGGCTCAGGTTGTGTTCGACAGTGCATTAGTGCCCAGGTTAGAATATATAATTTGGGTAAAGTCGAGTGCTGTGTAGGTTTACCCTCATTTAAGGTGCCTGGGCAGCTCATGAGGCAATAATTTTTTTTCTAGAGGGCAGGCAGAGTGCTGCATTGTGGGTCCGGAATTGCCAAACTTGAGGGCTTCGGGGCCAGGAGTGTGAGGACGGAAGTCTGAGAAGACAAGCTAGACTTGGGTTTCAGGGCGAGGGCACGGCAGGTACCCCCTGCAGATCTGAACCAGTATCTCATGCATCTGAAGTCAGGGCGAGGATCAGACGTTGGCTCAGGTTGGAGTTTCTGAGCATGACGGCCGCTTCATGAAGCAAGCGTTATCTCGAGGCCATTGAGGTTTTCCCACGTTGGGAGTTGTGGGATGCCCCCTTCAAGGATTCCTTCTGCGGGACAATTGAGACCTGTTGGACAGCTCCAGGACATCCCATATGGAATGACTCCAGAGCACCATTCGCGGATGGATGCCTGGGAAGCCCGCCTGCATTCCAATTGTCTCCTAGCAACAAGACAGTTCAGATCTGATGGCTCTGCCGGAGCAACCGCGGTGGCTGAGTTGAAATGGACTTTCCTGAGGATGGCTCCTAATGTGTTTTTGTGTCCATGAGGGCCTTGGAATGGGGCGGTGGCACCGGGACCCTGAAGTACTCTCCTAAGCTTTGGACATGGCTCCCATGCACAGGTTTCCTTGTGGAGACGAGATGAGTTCTGATGGGTGCCTCAGGAAAACCCCTATGCTCGTATTGGAATCAGGCTTTTGAGGACACATGCCTGTAAACCAAAGCAATGGATCCTATTATGGCCTAGGGTCCTGTCTGATTCAATCTTCTTCTCTGGAGACATCCATCTATGGTATGAGTGGAGGTCGATTATCAGCTGGTGTCAGACAGCCCTTGTTTGCTTTGTGCGACCTACACTATTGGAATGGCCTCAGGGACTTTGGAGGTTTCTCCTAATTTGTACGATTTTGGACAATGGAATGGGCAGAATTCCCATGGATTGGTAGGCACAGTCCTAATGTGTGGCTCCAGAGGCCCAGGCTGGAGGGTGTGTGGCCAAGACTTTGAGGACAGAAGTCTGAAAACACAAATTCAGCTTAGGTTTGGGGACGTAGGTATGGCAGGCCCGATCGACAAACCATGAGAAGAACTCTTCAGGATATGAAGAAAGTGCGAGTCTGAGGCGCTGCTCAGGCTTTTGTCTCTGGATTTTGTATCAGCGATGGCCGTGGAATGTCGGGGAGGCCTCATGGCCATGGACGAATCTTCCTCTCTGAGGATTTGGCCCGATTCCCAATTGCTTTTCGTCAATCTGTGGGATGGGTGAACTCATTTCAGTTTTGTTACCTCAGGTGTCCCACCAAAAGAGGAATTCCAAAGGAAAGCCGTGGGGAAGACTGAAGGGACAACCCGAACTATAGTTAAAAATTGGGGCCTAGGGGCATGGCAAGCCCAATATGCTATCTCTTCATCCAGCCACTGAGTGGCCTTACTTGAGGACTGGGCTCAGCCTGAGCGTCACAATGTGTGTTTGTGACCAATGTGGCCCGCGAGCATGGGCGGGGCCTCATGGGCCACACTGGTTTCAACTACACTGAACGTTGGACAACATGCCAACCACAAGGTTTCTTGCCATGGGGAAGGAGTTCTGATTTCTGCATCACCTTCAACCCTGGGCAGTGATTGGATATAAGGTCTAGATTCTGAAACCTGAAAACTGATGTTGGGAAGAGATGACGACCTAAGGCCATGGCGGCTCCATGTGCTCAAGTGTGCGTCCAGCTGTCTGGGAGGGGCCAGGGGGTTCAGGCTCAGGCTGTGTCAGAAAGGGCATTACTGCCCTGGTCAGCCTATGTATTTGGGGTACAGCCTAGGTCGGTGCAGGTTGATCCTCATTTGGGATTACTGGGTAGCACCAGAGGACAATGTTTTTCTTCTGGAGGGCCGGCAGAGTGCTGCATTGTAGTTCTGGATTGCCAAACTGGAGGGCTTGTGGGCCAGTAGTCTGACTACAAAAGTCTGAGAACAGAAGCTAGGCTTAGGTTTCTGGGTGAGGCCATGGCAGGCACAATCTACAGACCTGAATCTAGATCTCGTGCATCTGAAGTCAGGGCGAGGATCAGACGATCGATCAGGTTGGAGTTTCTGTCCCTGATGGCCCCTTCATGAATGGGGGGGCATCACGAGGCCATGGGGGTTTTCCCACGATGGGAATTGTGAGAAGCTCCAAACTGCAGAGAGTCTTCTGCAGGACAATTGAGACCTGTTGTTTGGCTCCAGGCCAATGATTCTGAGCAGGGTTCTAAGGATGGATGGCTGGGTAGCCCACCTCGCATTCCAATTGTCTCCTAGCAACAAGACAGGTTAGATCTCCTGGATCTGTGGGAAGCAACGGAGGACGCGAGTTGAAATGGACACCCCTGGGGATGGGTCCTAATGTGCTTTTGTGTCTCTGGAGACCTTGGAATGAAGCGGAGGCACTGGGGCCCTAAAGGGTTCTCCTAACAGAGGCTTTGACACAGCTCCAACGTGCAAGTTTCCCATTGTAGATGAGATGTTTTCTGTTGTGTGGGTCAAGAAACAGCTATATGCTGCTTTTGAAATCCAGGACTCTGAGGAGAGATGCCTGGAAACCAAAGCAATGGATCTGATTAGTGCCTAGGGGCCTGTTCTTTCCTTTTTACCTCTGGGGACATCTGTCTATGGGTCTGAGTGCTGGTAGGTGCTCAGTTGGGCTCAGATTGCCCCTGTTTTTCCTGGGAAGTCACCACTATTGAGATGGATCAGGGACTTTGGAGGTTTATCCTATTAGAAGGGTTGTGGCCATTGGAATGGGCACACACAATTCCCTTGGAGAGGGCAAGTACAGTCCTCAGGTTTGGCTCCAGGGGCCTGAGCCTGTAGGTTGTGTAGGCCTGGGCTGTTTGGACAGTTGTCTGAAAACACACACCCACCAGGCTAGTCCCCCTGGAACCACACTTCAGGATTGTTCCTTCCCTCTCAAAGGGAATTCTTCATATTCCATTGGCCACAACCATATAAATCAGGAGAAATCTCCAATGTCCCTGGGACCATACCAATTTTGTAGGCCGCTTGGAACAAACAGGGGTGATCTGACACTAGCTGAGCAACTAGCTCCACACCAACTCGGAGACAGATGTCCCCAGAGAAGAACATTGAACAGGACAGGCCCCTAGGCCCTAATCAGATCCATTGTTTTGGTTTCCAGGCATCTCTTCTCAGAGGCCTGGTTTCCAATACCAGCCTATGGGGTTTCCAGTGGCCCCTTCAGAGCAAGTATTGTCTGCACATTGGAAACTTGCTCGTGGAGCTATGTCAGAACCTCAGAGGCCTGGTTTTCAATACCACCATATGGGGGTTTCCTGACTCATCAGTCAGAACAAATGTCTTCTCCACATGGGAAACGTGCTCTTTCAAGCTGTGTCAAAACCTCCGGCTAGGAAAATCCTTCAGGGCCCCGGTGCCACCACCTCATTCCAAGGTCTCCATGGACACAATCCCACATTAGGACCCATCTGCAGGAGAGTCTATTTCAACTCAGTGCCCTTGGGTGCTCCCCTAGAGCCAGCAGATCGAACCTATCTTGTCACTAGGAGACAATTGGAATGTGAGGCGGGCTGGCTAGGCATCCATCTGTAGAAAACTACTCTGAAGTAATTCCATATGGGACGTCCTGGAGCCATCCAACAGGTCACAGCTGTCCTGCAGAAGGAATCCTTGCGCTTTGGAGCACCTCACAACTCCCATTATGGGAAAAGCTCTGTGGCCTCGTGGTGCACTGTCCCCTTCATGAAAGAGCCATCTTGGACAGAAACTCCAACCTGAGCCAACGTCTAATCCTCGCCCTGACTTCAGATGCACGAAATCTTGATTCAACTCTGCAGAGTGTGCCTGCCGAAACCCCGCCCCGAAGCAAAACCTAGCTATTGTTCTCAGACTTCGTCCTCACACTCCGAGCCCACCAGCCCTCCAGTTAGGGAATTCTGGAGAGACACAATGCAGCACTCTGACTGCCCTCCAGAAGAGAAACGTTGTCCTATGGGGCTAACCAGAAACACCAAATGAGGATCAACCTGCATGCCACTGGACTCTACCCCAATTATACAGTTTCGCTTCGGCGTTAATGCCCTGTCTTGCACAGCCTGAGGTCTGAATTCCCAACCGACACCCAGACAGCTGGCTGTACACTGAGCACATCAGACCCGCCATGGCTTTAGGTCATCATCTCTTCCCAACCTTGGTTTTCAGGCTTCAGAACCTAGACCTTATATATACTCACTACCCAGGGGTGAACGTGATGCAGAAATGAAACTCCTTCTTCCTCAAGGCAAGAAACCTTGTGGTTGGCATGTTTTCCAACGTTCAGTGTAGGAGAATCCAGTGTAGCCCATGAGTCCCCGCCCATGCTTGAGAACCGCAATGGGCACAAACACATTGGGACCTTCAGTGTGAGCCCTGTCCTCAAGTAAAGCCTCTCAGGGGCTGGACCAAGAACCCGCATTGCCATCCCTAGTCCCCCAATATTAATGAGAGGTTGAGAGGTCTAGTCACCCCTATTCAGGTCTCTGCACTGGACCCCTGAGGAAAAAAATATCGAAGGGTCTCCTCCATCCCCTGAATGAGCCCCAAAACTTGGGATCTGACCAAATCTTAAAAGAGAAAGAATCATCCATGGCCAAAGAGGCCATCCCGTCATTCCATGGCCACCATTGACACAAAATCTAGAGACAAAAGCCTGGAGATATGCCTCACACTTGCCCTTTGTTCATAGCCTGAAAAATTCTCCTCACGGACTATAGATCAGGCCTGTCATACCTACGTCCCCAAACCTAAGCTGAATTTGGGTTTTCAGATTTCTGTCCCCACTGTCCTGGCCCACACACCCTCCAGGCTGGGGCCCCTGGAGCCATGCCTCAGGACTGTGCCTGCCTTCTCCAAGCAAATTCTGCCCATTCCATTGGCCACAACCCTAAAGATTAGGAGAACACTCCAACGTCCCTGAGGCCATCCCAATAGTGTTGGCCACTCAGGGCAAACAGGGTGATCTGTCCCAAGATGAGCAACTACCTCAACTCAGACCCATAGACAGATAACCCCAGAGAAGAAGATTGAACCGGACAGGCACCTAGGACCTATGCAGATCCATTGCTTTTGATTCCTGGCATCTCTCCTCAGAGGCCTGTTTTCCAATACCAGCATATGTGTTTTTCTGGAGGTACCAGTCTGAACAAATCTCATTTCCACATGGGAAACATGCATTTTGGAGCTGTGTCACAACCTCCAGTTAAGGGAAACCTTCAGGTCCCAGCAGCCAACACCCCATTCCAAGGTCTCCATGGACACAAACCCACATTATGACCCATCAGCAGGCGAGTCCATTTCAACACATCCCCTTTGGTTGCTCCCCAAAAGAAGCAGATCGAACCTGCCTTGTCACTAGGAGACAATAGGAATGTGAGGCGGGCACTCCAGGAATCCATCCTTAGAACCCTGCACTGCCGTGGTTCCGCATGGGACGTCCTGGAGCAATCTGACCGGTCTCGACTGTCCCATAGAAGGAATCCTTGCCGATTGGAGCAACATATAATGCCAATCGTGGGAAAGTCTCCATAGCCCCATGATGCCCCCCACCATCATGAAGGGGCCATCCTGAACAGAAACTTCAACCTGAGCCTACGTCTGATCCTCGCCCTGACTTCAGATGCATGAGATTTAGATTTAGCTCTACAGAGTGTGCCTGCCATGATCTTGACCCAAAACCTAAGCCTAGCTTGTGTTCTCACACTTCCTTCCTCACAATTCTGGCCCACAAGCCCTCCAGTGTGAGAATTCCGTCGCCACAATGCAGCACTCTTCCTTCCCTCCAGAAGAAAAACGTTGCCCCTGGGGCTACCCAGAAACGCCAAATGAGGATCAACCTGCATGCCACTCAACTTTACTCCAATTATACAGTCTAAGCTTGGCACTAATGCCCTGTCTGACACAGCCTGAGCCTGGACCTCCTGGATGACACCCAGAAAGGTGGTGTCACACCTAAAGACTGTGCCAGTGCTCTCCAAGGGAACTCTGCCCGTTTCATTTGCCACACCCTTACAGATTAGGAGAAACCTCCAATTCCCAAGACCAGTCCAATAGTGTTGGCCTCCCCCAACAAACATGGGTGATCTGACACAAGCTGAGCAGTGACCTCCATTCTGAATCTTAGACAGAGACACTCAGAGGAGAATATTGAAAAGGACAGGCCCCTAGACCGTAATCAGATCCATTGCTTTGGATTCCAGGCATTGTTCCCCAGATGCTTGGTTTCCAATACCAGGTTGTGGGGGTTTCAGAACAAATCTCGTCTCTACATGGGAAACTTGCTCTTTGGAGCTGCATCAAAACCTCAGGTTAGGAGAATTCTTCAGGGCAACAGAGCCACTGCCCCATTCCAAGGGATCCATGGACACAAATCCACATCGACTGATCCTCATGAGATTCCATTTCAATTCAGCCCCCTCGGTTGTTCCCCCAGTGACAGCAGATCAAATCTTCCTTTTCACTAGGACACAACTGTAATGCAAGTTGGACTGCCCAGGCATCCATCATTAGAACTGTGCTTTGGAGCATTTCTTATGGGACGTCCTTGATCCATCCAAAAAGTCGTGACTGTCCCGCTGACGGAATCCTTGTGGTTTGGAGCATCACACACTCACAAAGTTGGAAATCTTCCATGGTTTCCTGATGCCCCCCCCCACCTTCATGAAGGGGACATCATGTACAGAAACTCCAACCTAAGCCAACATCTGATCCTCGCCCTGACTTCAGATGCACGAGATCTCATTTCAGGTCTGTAGAGTGTGCCTGCCATGTCACCACTGCGAATTCAAAGCTGAACTTGTGTTCTCAGACTTCTGTCCTAAAACACCTGGCCCACAAGCCCTGAAGTTGGCAATTCTGGAGCCAGAATGCAGCACTCTGCCTGCCCTGCAGAAGAAAATCTTTGCCCTATGGGGCCAACCAGAAACCCCAAATGAGGACCAACCTTCACATCACTCGACTGTACCCCAATTATACAGTCTAGCCTGGGGACTAATGCCCTGCCTGACACAGCCTGAGCCCAGACCTCATGATGGACACAGACATCTGGCCGAACACTAAGTGCATTGGACCCACCATGGCCTTAGGTTGTCATCTCTTACCAACCTCGGTTTTCAGGCTTCAGAATCTAGACCTTATCTCTACTCACTGCCATGCCGTGTACGTGATGCAGAAATCAGAACTCCTCCTTCCCCGTGACCAGAAACCCTGTGGTTGGCATGTTGTCCAACGTGCAGTGTAGGAGAAACCAGCATGGCCCATGAGGCCCCAGACATGCTTGAGGGCTGCGATGGGCACAAACACACATTAGGACCCTAAGCATGATCCCTGGCCTCAAGTAAAGCCTCTCCGGGGATGGACCAAGAGCCCACATATGGAGATTACCATGCCCCTACTCCCCAGGCCTTAACCAGTGCTTGAGAAGTCTAGTCACCCCTACTCAGATCTCTTCTCTAGAATCCCTCCTTGGTGGGACACATGAGGTTAAAAAAAAAATAGAGAAAGGACTCCTACCGTCCAAAGAATGACCGCAAACACTTGGAATTGGGCCAAATTCACAGAGAGAAATACTCGTCCATGGCTGATGAGGCCATCCTGACATTCCACGGCCACCATTGACACAAAATCCGGAGACAAAAGCCTGAACAAAGCGCCCTTTGTTCAAAGCCTGAAAAATTCTCACGGTCTGTAGATCGGGCCTGCCATACCTATGTCCCCAAACCTAAGCCAAGTTTGTGTTTTCAGAATTCTGTCTCCATTGTCCTGGCCCACACACCCTCAAGGCTTGGCCCCATGGAGCCACACCTCAGGACTGTGCCTGCCCTCTCCATGAGAATTCTGCTCATTCCTTTGGCACAACCTGACAGATTAGGAGCAACATCCGAAGTCCCCGAGGCCACCCCAATATTGTAGGATGTCCGGGACAAACAGGGACCATCTGCCACAAGCTGAGCCACTACCTCCAATCAGACCTGTAGATAGATATCCATAGAAAAGAAGATTGAACAGGACAGGCACCTAGGCCCTAAACGGATCCATTGCTTTTGTTTTCACGTATCTCTCCTCAGAGGCCTGGATTCCAATACCAGCACATGGGGGTTTCTGGAGCTACCAATCAGAACAAATCGCATGCCACATGGGAATCATGCTATATGGAACTGTGTCAAAACCTCCAGTTAGGAGAAAATTTCACGTCACTGGAGCCACCGCCCCATTCCAATGTCTCAATGGACACAATCCCACATTATGACCCATCCTCAGGAGAGTCCATTTCAACTCAAACCTGGCGGTTGCTCACCCAGTGCCAGCAGATCAAACCTGCTTTGTCACTAGGAGACAATTGGAATGCGAGTTCGTTGCCCAGGTATCCGTTGTTAGAACTCTGCTCTGGAGAAATTCCTAATGGGGTGTCCTTGATCCATTCAACAGGTCTCAACTGTCCTGCAGAAGGAATCCTTGTGGTTTGCAGCATCACACACTCGCACCGTGGGAAAACCTCCATGGCCTCGTGATGCCTCCACCTTCAGGTAGAGGACATCATGGATAGAAACTCCCGTCTGATCCTCGCCCTGACTTCAGATGCATGAGATCTCAATTCAGCTCTGCAGAGTGTGCCTGCCTTGCCCTCGCCCAAAACCTAAGCCAGCTCACGTTCTCAGACTTCCGTCCTCACACTCCTGGCCCACAAGCCTTCCACTTTGGGAATTCTGGAGACAAAATGCAGCACTCTGCCTGCCCTCCAGAAGAGAGACTTTGCCCTAGGGGTCTACCCAGAAACATCAAATGAGGATCAACCTGCAATTCTCTAGACTGTACCCCAATTATACAGTCTAGCCTGGGCACTAATGCCCTGTCTGACACAGCCTGACCCCAGACCTCGTGACCGACACCCAGACACCTGGCCTCACACTGAACACAACGAACATGCCATGGCCTTAGGTCATCATCTCTTCCCAACCTTGTTCTTCAGGCTTCAGAACCTAGACATTATCTCCACTCACAACTAAGTGATGTACGTGATGCAGAAATCAGAACTTCACCTTCCCCATGACCAGAAACCTTGTGGTTGGCATGTTGTCCAACGTTCAGTATATGAGAACCCAGCATGGCCCATGAGGCCTCAGACATGCTTGAGGGCTGCGATGGGCACAAACACACATTAGGACCCTAAGCATGAACCCTGGCCTCAAGTAAAGCCTCTCCGGGGCTGGACCAAGAGCCTGCATATGGGACTTGCCATGCCCCTACTCCCCCAATCCTAGCCAGAGCTTGAGAAGTCTAGTCAACCTTATTCAGAGCTCTTTCCTGGAATCCCTCTTTGGTGTGACACATAAGGTAAAAAAAAAAAAAAAAAAAAACCAAGATAAAGAAAAAAAAAAAGTAAGGACTCCTACCATCCAAAGAATGACCCCAAACACTTGGAATCTGGCCAAATCCACAGAGAGAAATACTCGTCCATGGTCGATGAGGCCAGCCTACATTCCATGGCCACCATTGACACAAAATCCGGAGACAAAAACCTGAAAAAGCGCCACACACTTGCCCTTTGTTCAGAGCCCCCAAAATTCTCAAGGTCTGTAGATCGGGCCTGCCATACCTATGTCCCCAAACCTAAGCCGAGTTTGTGTTTTCAGACTTCTGTCTCCATTGTCCTCACCCACACATTCTAAAGGCTGGGCCCCATGGAGCCACACCTCAGGACTGTGCCTGCCCTCTCCAAGGGAATTCTGCTCATTCATTTGGCACAACCTGACAGATTAGGAGAATCATCCAAAATCTCTGAGGCCATCCCAATAGTGTAGGATGTCCTGGACATACAGGGACCCTCTGGCACAAGCTGAGCCACTACCTCCAATCAGAACCTTAGACAGATATCCATAGAAAAGAATATTGAACAAGACAGGCACCTAGGCCCTAATTGGATCCATTGCTTTTGTTTTCAGGCATCTCTCCTCAGAGGCCTGGATTCCAATACCAGCATAAGGGGGTTTCCAGAGCTACCTATCAGAAAAAATCTCGTCTCCACATGGGAATCTTGCTCTATGGAGCTGTGTCATAACCTCCAGTTAGGAGAAAACTTCAGGTCACTGGAGCCACTGCCCCATTTGAATATCTCCATGGACACAATCCCAAATTATGACCCATCCTCAGGAGAGTCCATTTCAACTAAACCCCCTCGGTTGCTACTCCAGAGCCAGCAGATTGAACCTGCCTTGTCGCTAGGAGACAATTGAAATGCGAGTTGGGCTCTTCAGGCATCCATCCTTAGAACCCTGCTCTTGCGTCGTTCCTTATGGGACATCCTTGAGCCATCCAACAGGTCTCGACTGTCCCACAGGAGTCCTTGTGCATGGACCACCTAACAACTCATATCATGGAAAGCTTCCAAGGTCACATGATGCCCCCAATCTTCATGAAGGCAGATCATGGAAAGAAACTCCAACCTGAGCCAACAGCTGATCTTCGCCTTGACTTCAGATGCACGAGATCTTGATTCAGCTCTTCAGAGTGTACCTGCTGTGCCCTCACCCCAAAACCTAAGCGTAGCTAGTGTTCTCCGACTTCTGTCCTCACTCTCCTGGACCACACGCCCTCTATTTTGGGATTTCCGATGACACAGTGCTGCACTCTGCCTGCCCTCTAGAAAAAAAATATTGCCCTATGGGTCTACCCAGAAACCTCAAATGAGGATAAACCTGCACGTCACTCAACTGTACACCAATTATATAGTCTAGCCTGTGCACTAATGCCCTGTCCGACAGAACCTGAGGCCTGAATTCCCAACCGACACCCAGACAGCTTGCAGTACACTGAGAACATCTGAACCGCCATGGCCTTAGGTCGCCATCTCTTTCGAACTTCGGTTTTCAGGCTACAGAATCCTAGACCTTATCTCTACTCACTTCCCATGGGTGAACGTGATGCAGAAATCAGAACTCCTCCTTCCCTCTCGCCAGAATCTTGTGGTTGGCATCTTGTCCAACGTTCAGTGGAGGACCCCTGTAGGGCCTACAGGGGTAGTAGTAGGGCCCCTGAGGGTAGTGTAGGGTCCCTGAGGCCCTGCCTATGCTTAAGAGCTGCGGTGGGCTCAAACACACATTGGGACCCTCAGTTTGAGCCCTGTCCTCAAGTAAAGCCTCTCAGTGGCTGGACCATGAGCCCGCATATGGGGCCTGCCATGCCCCAAGTCACCCAATCTTAACCAGAGGTAGAGACATCTAGTCACCCCTACTCAGGGCTCTGCTCTGGAAACCCTCTTTGGTGGGACATTTGAGGTAAATAAGCACAGTAAGGACTCCTCCCACTCACAGAATGACCCCAATCACTTGGGATTGGGCCATCCCAAGTGATTGGGGTCCAGAGAGAAAGACTCGTCCATGGCGCATGAGGCCAGCCCGACATTCCATGGCCACTATTGACACAAAATCCAGAGACATAAGCTTCAGCAAGCGTTCACACTCACCCTTAGGTCATAGCCCAAAAAATTCTCCTCATAGTCTGTAGATTGGGCCTGCCATACCTACGTCCCCAAACCTAAGCCGAGTTTGTATTTTCAGACTTCTATCCTGACATCCCTGTCCCACACACCCTCCAGACTGAGGCCCCTGGAGCCACACCTCAGGACTGTGCCTGCCCTCTCCAAGGAAATTCTTCCCATTCCATTGGCCACAACCCTACAGATAAGGAGAAACCTCCAAAGTCCCAGAGGCCATTCCAATAGTGTAGGCCACCCAGGACAAAGAGGGGCGATCTCTCACAAACTGAGCAACGACGTCAACTCACCCGTAGACAGATAACCCAAGAGAAGAAGATTAAACTGGACTGGCCCCTAGAATGTAATTTGTTCCATTGCTTTTTTTTTCTAAGCATCTCTCCTCAGAGGCCTGTTTTACAATACCAGCATATGGGGGATTCCAGAGATACCAATCAGAACAAATCTTGTCTTCACATGGGAAACTTATCCTTTGGAGCACTGTAAAAGCCTCCAGTTAGGAGAAACCTTCAGGTAGCCGGAGCAACCGCCCTATTCCAAGGTCTCCATGGACACATACCCGCATTATGACCATTCGGCAGGAGAGTACATTTCAACTCAGCCCCGTCGATTACTCCCCCAGAGGCAGAATATCAAACCTGCCTTGTCGCTAGGAGACAACTGGAATGCAAAGCAGACTCTCTAGGCATCCATCCATGGAATCCTGCTCTGGCGCCGTTCCATATGGGATGTCCTGGAGCCTTCCAACAGGTCTTGACTGTCCCACAGAAGGAATCCTTGCAGATTGGAGCATCTCACAACTCCTATCGTGGGAAAACCTACATGGCCTCATGAGAGGCTCCCCTTTATAAAGGGGCCATCATGGACAGAAACTCCAACCTGAGCCAACTTCTGATGCATTGCTTTGGTTTCTAGGTATCTCTCCTCAGAGGCCTGGTTTCCAATATCAGAATATGGGGGCTTCCTAAGGAAACAATCAGAACAGATCTCATCTCCACATGGGAAACTTGCTCTTTGGAGCTGTGTCAATACCTCAGGTTAGGAGGATCCTTCAGGGCGCTGGCACCATGGCCCAATCCCAAGGTCTCCAAGGACACAAACTTACATTATGAACCCTTCTCAGGAGAGTCCATTTCAAATCAGCCCACTCGGCTGCTCACCCAGAGCCAGCAGATCAAACCTTCCTTGTCACTAGGAGACAGTTAGAATGGGAGGAGGGCTGCCCAGGCATCCATCCTTAGAACCCTGCTCTGGAGAACTTCTTTATGGGATGTCTTGAATCCAACCAACCTGTCTTGACTGTCTCGCAGAATGAATCCTTGTGGTTTGAAGCATCACACAATAACACTGTGAGAAAACCTCCATATCCTCATGATGACCCACACCTTCATAAATGGGCCATCATGGACAGAAACTCCATCCTAAGCCAAAGTCTGATCCTCGCCCTGAATTCAGAAGCATGAGATCTCGATTCAGCACTTGAGAGTGTGCCTGCTGGGCCCTCGCCTTGAAACCTAAGCCTATCTTGTGTTCTCAGACTTCCGTCCTCAGAATCCTGGCCACACCCCTCCAGTTTGGAAATTCTGGAGACACAATGCAGCACTCTGCCTGGTCTCCAGAAGAAATATGTTGCCCTATAGGGCTAACCAGAAACGCCAAATGAGTAACAACCTGCATGCCACTCGACCATACCCCAATTATACAGTCTAGCCTGTGCACTAAAGCCCTGTCTGACACAGCCTGAGGGCAGACCTCCAGTCCAACACCAGGACAGCTGGCCGTACACTGAGCATATCATACCCACAATGGCTTTAGGCCATCATCTCTACCCAACCTCAATTTTCACCTTCAGAACCTAGACCTTATCTACACTCACTGCTCAGGAGTGAACGTGATGCAAGAATCAGAACTTCTCCTTCGCCATGGCAAGAAACCTTGTGGTTGGCATGTTGTCCAACGTTCATTGTAGGAGAAAGCAGCATGGACTATGAGGTCCCACCTATCCCTGAGGGCCACAATTTGCACAAACACATATTGTGACACTCAGCGTGAGCCCTATCCTCATGTGAAGCCTCTTAGTGACTGGAACAACAGCCCACATATGGGGCTTGCCAAGCCCCTAGTCACCCAATCTCAACCAGAGTTCGAGATGTCTAGTCACCCGACTCAGGGCTCTGCTCTGGAATCCCTCTTTGGTGGGACACCAAATACAGAAAGGACTTTTCCCATCCACAGAATGATCCCAACCCCTTGGGATCAGGCCAAATCACCAGAGAAAGAATTGTCCATGGCCCTTGAGGACACCCCGACATTCCACGGCCACCGTTGACACAAAATCCAGAGACAAAAGCCTGAGCAAGCGCCACATACTCGCCCTTTGTTCATAGCCCGGAAAATTCTCACGTTCTGTAGATCGAGCCTTCATACATACATCCCCAAACCTAAGCTGAGTTTGTATTTTCAGACTTCTGTCCCCACAGGCCTGGCCCACACACCATCCAAGCTGGGGCCCCTGGAGCCACCCCTCAGGACTGTGGCTTCCCTCTCCAGGGGAATTCTGCCATTTCCATTGGCCACAACCTTATAGATTAGGAGAAACCTCCAAACTCCCCGAGGCCATCCGAATAGTGTTGGCTGCCCAGGACAAACAGGGATGATCTTTCACAAGTTAGGAAACTACCTCCACTCAGACCCAGAGACAGATATCCCCATAGAATAATATTGAACTGGACAGGCACTTAGGCCCTAATCAGATCCATTGCTTTTGTTTCCAGGCATCTCTCCTCAGAGGCCTGGTTTCCAATACCAGCATAGGGGGATTACTGAGGCACTCATCAGAAAAATCTCGTCTCCACATAGGAAATGTACTCTTTGGAGCTCTATAAAAACCTCTGTTTAGGAGAATCTTTCAGGGCCCCGGATCAAGCGCCCCATTCCAGGGTCTCCATGGACTTAAAACCACATTATGATCTATCCTCGGGAGCGTCCATGTCAACTCAACCCCCTTGGTTTCTCCCCCAGGGCCCGCAGATCAAACCTGCTTTGTCGCTAGGAGACAACTAGAATGGGAGGTGGGCTGCCTAGGCATCAATCCTTAGAACCCTACTCTGGAGTCATTCCATATGGGACATCCTAGATCCATCCAACAGGTCTCAAGTGTCCCACAGAAGGAATCTTTGCAGTCTGGAGCATCTCAGAACTCCCATTGTGGGAAAATCTACATGGCCTCTTGAGACGCTCCACTTTATAAAGTGGCCATCATGGACAGAAACTCCAACCTGAGCAAACGTCTGATATTCGCCCTGACTTCAGGTGCATGAGATCATGATTCAGCTCTGCAGAGTGTGCCTTCTGTGCCCTCACCCCCAAAACTAAGCCTAGCTTGTGTTCTCAGACTACAGTCCTCACACCCCTGGCCCAAAATCCCTACAGTTTGGCAATACTGGGGCCACAATGCAGCACTCTGCCTGCCCTCCCAGAGAAAAAACGTTGCCTTATGGAACTACCTAGAGACCCGTATGAGGATCAATTGAACGCCACTCGACTGCACCCCAAATATTCAGTCTACCCTGTCTAATGCCTTGTCTGACACAGCATGAGCCCACACCTCCAGACCTACGCTCAACAGCTGGCCGCACACTGAGCTCATTGGACCCAACCGGTCCTTAGGTCTTCATCTCTTCCCAACCTCGGTTTTCAGGTTTCAGAACCTAGACCTAAACTCCAATCACTGTCCAGGGGTTAACGTGATGCAGAAGTCACAACTCTTCCTTCGCCATGGCCAGAAACCTTGTGGTTGGCATATTCTCCAACGTTCAGTGTCGGAGAATCCAGCGTGGCCCATGAGGCCCTTCCCATGCTTGAGGGCCTTGTTGGCACAAATAGGCATTGTGACCCTCAGCATGAGCCCTGTCCTCAAGGAAGGCCTCTCAGTGTCTGAATCAAGAGCCCACATATTGGACATGCCATGCCCCTAGGCCCCCAAACTAAAACATGGGTGGGGTTGCCCAGTTGTCCCTCCCGAGGACTCTGCTCTTTAATCCCTCCTTTATTGGGACACATGAGGTACAAAAAATAAAATAAAATAAAATAAAAAACAGAAAGGACTCCTCCCATCCCACAGAACATACACAAACTCTTGGGATTGGGTCAAATCCTCAGAGAAGGAAAGCCGTCCACAACCCATGAGGCAACGCCAGCATTCCACCCACATTGTTGACACAAATCCAGAGACAAAATCTGAGCAATCACCTCAAACTCACACTTTTTCATATCCTGAAGTGTTATCACGGTCTGTAGATTGGGCGTGCCATAACTATGTCCGCAATCCTAAGCGGAGTTTGTGTTTTCAGATTTTTGCTCCACAGGCCTGGCCCACACACCCTCAAAGTTGGGCCCCTAGAGCCAAACTCAGAACTTTGCCTGCCCTCTCCAGGGGATTTCTGCCCATTCCATTGACCACAACCCTATAGATTAGGAGAAACTCCAAAGTCCCGAGGCCATTCCAATATTATAGGTCACCCAGGAAAACAGGGGCGATCTGACACAATCTGAGCAACTACCTCACCTCAGATACTTAGACACGTATCCCCAGCAAAGAGATTGAACCGGACAGGCACCTAGGCTCTAATCATATCCATAGCATTTGTTTCCAGTCATCTCTCCTCAGAGGCCTGGTTTCCAATACCAGCATATGGGAGATTCCTTAGGCACTCATCAATTCACAATTCTCTTCTCTACATAGGAAACATACTCTTTAGAGCTCCATCAAAACCTCCGGTTATGAACATCCCTCAAGGACCCAGATCAAGACCCCATTCCAAGGTCTCCATGGACACAAATGCACATTATGACCCATCCTCAACTCACCCATTTCAACACACCCGATTCGGTTGCTCCACTAGATCAGGCAGATCGAACTTGCCTTGGCTCTATGAGACACCTGGAATGGAAGGCAGGCTGCCCAGGCATCCATCCTTAGAACCCTGCTCTGGATAACTTCCTTATGGGATGTCCTGGAGCCATCCACCGGTCTCACCTGTCCCACAGAAGGAATCATTGCGGTTTGGAGCATCTCACAATTCAAATCGTGGGAAAAACTCCATGTCCTCGTGACACCCTCCCATTCATGAAGGGGCCATCATGGACAGAAACTCCGACCTAAGCCAACGTCTGATCCTAGCTCTGTCTTCAGGTATACGGGATCTCGAATCATCTCTGCAGAGGGTGCCTGCCGTCCCTTCACCCCCAAATCTAAGTCTGGCTTGTGTTCTCAGAATTTTTTCCTCACACCCCTGGCCCACAAGCCTTCCAGTTTGGGAATTCTGGAGCCAGTATGTGACACTGTGTCTTCCCTCCAGAAGAAAAACGTTGCCCTCTGGGGCTACCCAGTAACCACAAATGAGTACCATACTGCACGAAACTCGACTGCACCCCAATGATACAGTCTAGCCTGGGCACTAATTCCCTGTCTGCCACAGCCTGAGCCTGCACCTCCCAACCCACACTCAACAGCAGGCCGAACACTGAGCACATCAGACACACCATGGCCTTAGGGCTTCATCTCTTCCCAACCTCAGTTTTCAGGCTTCAGAACCTAGACCTTAAATCCAATCATAGTCCAGGAGTGAAAGTGTGGCAGAAATTAGAACTCCTTCTTCCCCATGGCCAAAAAACTTGTGGTTGCCATATTGTGCAACGTTCAGTGTAGGAGAAACCAGCATGGTACATTAGGCCACCCCCTGACTTGAGGGGCTCCTTGGGCACAAAAACACATTGTGAAACTCAGTGTGAGACCTATCCTCAAGGAAGGCCTCTCAGTGTCTGGACCAAGAGCCCACATATGGGGCTTGCCATGTTCTTAGGTCCCAATGTTAACCAGAGGTCTGGTTGTCCAGTTGCCCCAACCCACGACTCTGCTCTGGAATCCCTCTTTTGGTGATCCACCTGAGGTAAAAAAAAAAAAAAACAAAAAAACAAAAAAACAAAAAAAACAAAAAAAAAATAAACAAAAAAACCAGAAAGGCCTCCTCCCTTCCCACAGAATGAACCCAAACTCTTGGGATCAGGTCAAATCCCCAGAAAGGGAGCCTCATCGATGGCCCATGAGGACACCCCGACATTCCATGGCAATCGGTGACACATTTCCAGAAAAAAAAAAAAAAAAAGCATGAGCAAGCATCTCACATCGCCCTTTGTTCATATCCCGAAGAGTTCTCCTCACGGTCTATAGATCGGGCCGGCCATACCTACATCCCCCAACCTAAGTGGAGTTTGTGTTTTCAGACTTTTGTCCAAATAGCCCTGGACCACACACGCTCCACACTTGGGTCCCTGGAGCCACACCTCAGGACTGTGCTTCCCTTTCAAGGGAATTCTTCCCATTCCATTGGCCACAACCTTGCAAATGAGAAAAAACCTCCAAAGTCTCCGAGGCCATCCCATTAGTGTAGGCCGCCCAGGACAAACAGGGGTGATCTCAAACCAGCTGAGCAACTACCTCCACTCAGACAACAGATGTCCCCAGAGAAGAATATTGAACCGGTCAGGCCCCTAGGCCCTAATCAGATCCATTGCTTTGGTTTCCAGGCATCTCTCCTCAGAGGCCTCGTTTCCAATACCAGCATACGGTGGTTTCCTGAGGCACCATTAAAAACAAATCTCGTCTCCCCATGGAAAACTTGCTCATTGGAGCTTTGTCATAACCTCTGGTTAGGAGAATCCTTCAGGGCCCTGGTGCCACTGCCCCATACCAAGGTCTCCATGGACTCAAACCAACATTAAGACCATCCTCAGGAAGGTCCATTTAAACTCAGCCCCCTCAGTTGCTACCCCAAGACAGCAGATCAAACGTTTATTGTTGCTAGGAGACAATTGGAATGTGAGGCTGGCTGCCCAGGCATCCATACTTAGAACGCTTTTCTGGAAAAATACCTTATAAGACGTCCTGGAGCCATCCAACAAATCTTAATTGTCCCACAGAAGGAATCCTTGCGGTTTGGAGCATCTCAAAACTCCAATAGTGGGAAAACCACCATGGCATCATAATGCCCCCCCTTCCTGAGGGGCCCACATGGGCAGAAACTCAAACATGAGCCAAAGTCTGAACCTCGACCTGACTTCAGACGCATGAGATCTCAATTCCGCTCTGCAGAGTGTGCCTGCCATGTCCTTGCCCTGAAACCTAAGCCTAGCTTGTGTTCTCAGACTTCTGTCCTCACTCTCCTGGCCCACAATCCCTCCAGTTTGGGAATTCCGAAGCCACAATGCAGCACTCTGCCTGCCCTCCAGAAGAAATACTTTGCCCTATGCTGCTACTAAGAAACACCAAATGATTTTCTAATGCATGCCACTCGATTTTAATGCAATTATACAGCCCACCCTGTATACTAATGCCCTGTCTGGCACAGCCTGAGACAAGACATCCCAAACGACACCCAGACAGCTGGCCCCAACCTGGACACATAGGACCCGCTATGGCTGTAGGTCGTCATCTCTTCCCAACCTCGGTTTTCAGGTTTCAGAACCTAGACCTTATCTCCAATCACTGCCCAAGGGTGAACGTGATGCAGAAATTAGAATTCCTCCTTCCCCATGGCCGGAAACCTTGTGGTTGGCATGTTGTCCAACGTTCAATGTGGGAAAACCTACATTGTCCGAAAGGACACGCCAGTGCTTGAGGGCCGCCTAGGGCACAGACATGCATTTTGAACTGCAGCGTGAGTCCCGTATTAAAGTAACGCCTCTCAGTGGCTGGACCAAGATCCTGCATATGGGGCTTGTCATATCCATAGGCCCCCAAACTTAACCATAGGGCGAGTATTCCAGTTGTCAGTACCCACTGCTATGCTCTAGAATCCCTCTACTGGGGGAACACATGAAGCAGAAAACAGGACACTTCCCTTCCCACAGAATGACCCCAAACTCTTGGGGGCTGGACAAACTACCAGAGAGGGAGACTTCTACGACCCATGAGGCAACTCCTACATTAAACGGCCATTGTGGACAAAACATCCAGAGACAAAAGCCTGAGCGACTGCCTCCCTCTCACCCTTCTTTCATATCCCGAGGAGCTCCCCTCATGGACTGTAGATCAGGCCTGCCGTAACCTCAGCCCCAAACCTGAGCTGAGTTAGGGTTTTTGGATGTCTGTCTGCACAGCCATGGCCCACACGGCCTCCAGGATGGGGTCTCTGGAGCCACACCACAGAACTGTGCCTGCTCTCTCCTAAGAAACAGCCCATTCCATTGGCCACAACTCTACAAAATAGTAGAAACCTCAAGGTCCCCAAGGACATCCCACTACTAAGCCGCACTGGACAAATAGGGGTATTATGACACAAGCTGAGCAACTACTATCTCGATGCAGACACACTGACAGATATCCGCAGAGACAGAAGATTGAACCAGACAGGCCCCTAGGCCCTATTATGAACTCTTGCTTTGGTGTCCAGGTATCACTCCTCAGAGGCCTGGGTTCGAACACCAGCATACGGGCTTTCCTGAGGCACTAGACAGAAGACTTCTCATCTCCACATGGGAAGCTTCCTTGTTGGAGATGTGTCAAGCCCTTCGGGTTGGAGAATCCTGCAGAGTCCCTTAGCTACTGCCACATTCCAAGGTCACCATGGCCACCAACCCACATTATGATTCATCCTCAGGAGAGTCCATTTAAACTCAGCCATCTGGGTAGCTCACCCAAGAGTCCGCAGATTAAGCGTGCCTTGTCTCGACCGGGCAATGGGAAGGTGAGTTGGCGTGTCTCGGCATCCATGCTTAGGCCCCTGCTCTCGAGTCTTTCTGTATGGGGCATCCTGGAACCATCCAATAGTACTCGACTGTCCTGAAGAAGGAAACTTTGAAGTTTGGAGCAGCTCACAACTCCCAGCGTAGGGAAACTTCCCTGGCCTCATGACGCCCCCACCCCCTTCAGGAAGGGGCCGTCATGGACACAAACTCCAGCTTGAGGCAACATCTGATACTCGCCCTGACCTCACCTGCAGGAGATCTCGATTGAGCCTCTGCAGAGTGGGCCTGCCATGCTCTTGGCCCCAAAACTTGTGCTAGCTTGTGTTTTCAGACTTCCTTCCTCACAAACCTGGCCACACCCCTCCAGTTTGGCAATTCTGGAGACACAATGCAGCACTCTGCCTGCCCTCCAGAAGAAAAATGTTGCCCTATAGGGCTAACCGGAAACGCCAAATGAGTAACAACCTGCATGCCACTCGACCATACACCAATTATACAGTCTAGCCTGTGCACTAAAGCCCTGTCTGACACAGCCTGAGGGCAGACCTCCATCCAACACCCAGAAAGCTGGCCGTACACAGAGCATATCACACCCACAATGGCTTTAGGCCATCATCTCTAACCAACCTCAGTTTTCACCTTCAGAACCTAGACCTTATCTCCACTCACTGCTCAGGAATGAATGTGATGCAAGAATCAGAACTTCTCCTTCGGCTTGGCAAGTAACCTAGTGGTTGGCATGTTGTCCAATGTTCATTGTAGGAGAAAGCAGCATGGACTATGAGGCACCACCTATCCCTGAGGGCCACAATTTGCACAAACACACATTGTGACCCTCAGCGTGAGCCCTATCCTCATGTAAAGCCTCTTAGTGACTGGAACATCAGCCCACATATGGGGCTTGCCAAACCCCTAGTCCCCCAATCTCAACCAGAGTTCGAGATGAGTAGTCACCCCTACTCAGGGCTCTACTCTGGAATCCCATTTTGGTGGGACACCTGAGGTAAAAAAAAAAAAAAAAAAAACATATATATATATACATATATATATATATATATACATATATATATATATATATATATATACACAGAAAGGACTCTTCCAATCCACAGAATGATCCCAACCACTTGGGATCAGGCCATATCACCAGAGAAAGAATTGTCCATGGCCCTTGAGGACATCCCGACATTCCACGGCCAACGTTGACACAAAATCCAGAGACAAAAGCCTGAGCAATCGCCACATACTCGTCCTTTGTTCATAGCCCGGAAAATTCTCACGTTCTGTAGATCGAGCCTTCATACATACATCCCCAAACCTAAGCTGAGTTTGTGTTTTCAGACTTCTGTCCCCACAGGACTGGCCCACACACCATCCAAGCTGGGGCCCCTGGAGACACACCTCAGGACTGTGGCTTCCCTCTCCAGGGGAATTCTGCCATTTCCATTGTGCACAACCCTATAGATTAGGAGAATCCTCCAAACTCCCCGAGGCCATCCGAATAGTGTTTGCTGCCCAGGACACACTAGGATGATCTTTCACAACTTAGGAAACTGCCTCCACTCAGACCCAGAGACAGATATCCCCATAGAATAATATTGAACTGGACAGGCACTTAGGCCCTAATCAGATCCAATTCTTTTGATTCCAGTCATCTCTCCTCAGAGGCCTGGTTTCCAATACCAGCATATGGGAGATTCCTTAGGCACTCATCAAAACAATTCTCCTCTCTACATAGGAAACATACTCTTTAGAGCTCCATCAAAACCTCCTGTTATGAACATCCCTCAAGGCCCCGGTTCAAGCACCCCATTCCAAGGTCTACATGGACACAAATGCACATTATGACCCATCCTCAACTCACCCATTTCAACACACCCGCCTCGGATGCTCCCGTAGATCCAGCAGATCGAACTTGCCTTGGCTCTATGAGACACCCGGAATGGGAGGCAGGCTGCCCAGGCATCCATCCTTAGAACCCTGCTCTGGATAACTTCCTTATGGGATGTCCTGGAGCCATCCAACAGGTCTCGACTGTCCCACAGAAGGAATCATTGCGGTTTGGAGCATCTCACAATTCCCATCGTGGGAAAACCTCCATGTCCTCGTGACACCGTCCCCTTCATGAAGGGGCCGTCATGGACAGAAACTTCGACCTAAGCCAACGTCTGATCCTAGCTCTGTCTTCAGGTGTACAGGATATCAAATCATCTCAGCAGAGGGTGCCTGCCGTACCCTCACCCCGAAATCTAAGTCTGGCTTGTGTTCTCAGAATTTTTTCCTCACACTCCTGGCCCACAAGCCTTCCAGTTTGGGAATTCTGGAGCCACTATGTGGCACTGTGTCTTCCCTCCAGAAGAAAAACGTTGCCCTCTGGGGCTACCCAGTAACCACAAATGAGTACCATCCTGCACGAAACTCGACTGCACCCCAATGATACAGTCTAGCCTGGGCACTAATTCCCTGTCTGCCAAAGCCTGAGCCTGCACCTCCCAACCCACACTCAACAGCTGGCCGAACACTGAGCACATCAGACACACCATGGCCTTAGGTCTTCATCTCTTCCCAACCTCAGTTTTCAGGCTTCAGAACCTAGACCTTAAATCCAATCACAGTCCAGGAGTGAAAGTGTGGCAGAAATTAGAACTCCTTCTTGCCCATGGCCAGAAAACTTGTGGTTGCCATATTGTGCAACGTTCAGTGTAGGAGAAACCAGCATGGTACATTAGGCCACGCCCTGACTTGAGGGGCTCCTTGGGCACAAAAACACATTGTGAAACTCAGTGTGAGACCTATCCTCAAGGAAAGCCTCTTAGTGTCTGGACCAAGAGCCCACATATGCGGCTTGCCATGTTCTTAGGTCCCAATGTTAACCAGAGGTCTGGTTGTCCAGTTGCCCCAACCCACGACTCTGCTCTGGAATCCCTCTTTTGGTGGTCCACCTGAGGTAAAAAAAAAAAAACAAAAACAAAAACAAAAAAAATAAACAAAAAAACAGAAAGGCCTCCTCCCTTCCCACAGAATGACCTCAAACTCTTGGGATCAGGTCAAATCCCCAGAAAGGGAGCCTCATCGATGGCCCATGAGGACACCCCGACATTCCATGGCAATCGGTGACACATTTCCAGAAAAAAAAAAAAAAAAAAAGCATGAGCAAGCATCTCACATCGCCCTTTGTTCATATCCCGAAGAGTTCTCCTCACGGTCTATAGATCGGGCCGGACATACCTACATCCCCCAACCTAAGTGGAGTTTGTGTTTTCAGACTTTTGTCCAAATAGCCCTGGACCACACACGCTCCACACTTGGGTCCTTGGAGCCACACCTCAGGACTGTGCTTCCCTTTCAAGGGAATTCTTCCCATTCCATTGGCCACAACCTTGCAAATGAGGAAAAACCTCCAAAGTCACCGAGGCCATCCCATTAGTGTAGGCCGCCCAGGACAAACAGGGGTGATCTCAAACCAGCTGAGCAACTACCTCCACTCAGACAACAGATGTCCCCAGAGAAGAATATTGAACCGGACAGGCCCCTAGGCCCTAATCAGATCCATTGCTTTGGTTTCCAGGCATCTCTCCTCAGAGGCCTCGTTTCCAATACCAGCATATGGTGGTTTCCTGAGGCACCATTAAAAACAAATCTCGTCTCCCCATGGAAAACTTGCTCATTGGAGCTTTGTCATAACCTCTGGTTAGGAGAATCCTTCAGGGCCCTGGTGCCACTGCCCCATACCAAGGTCTCCATGGACTCAAACCAACGTTAAGACCATTCTCAGGAAAGTCCATTTCAACTCAGCCCCCTCTGTTACTACCCCAAGACAGCAGATCAAACCTTGCTTGTTGCTAGGAGACAATTGGAATGTGAGGCTGGCTACCCTGGCATCCATACTTAGAACCCTGTTCTGGAAAAATACCTTATAAGACGTCCTGGAGCCATCCAACAAATCTTAATTGTCCCACAGAAGGAATCCTTGTGGTTTGGAGCATCTCACAACTCCAATAGTGGGAAAACCCCCATGGCCTCATAATGCCCCCCCTTCCTGAAGGGGCCCACATGGACAGAAACTCAAACCTGAGCCAAAGTCTGAAGCTGGACCTGACTTCAGACGCATGAAATCTCAATTCAGCTCTGCAGAGTGTGCCTGCCATGTCCTTGCCCCGAAACCTAAGCCTAGCTTGTGTTCTCAGACTTCCGTCCTCACTCTCCTGGCCCACAAGCCCTCCAGTTTGGGAATTCCGAAGCCACAATGCAGCACTCTGCCTGCCCTCCAGAAGAAAAACTTTGTCCTATGCTGCTAATAAGAAACCCCAAATGATTTTCTAATGCATGCCACTCGATTGTAAAGCAATTATACAGCCCACCCTGTATTCTAATGCCCTGTCTGGCACAGCCTGAGACAAGACATCCCAAACGACACCCAGACAGCTGGCCCCAACCTGGACACATAGGACCCGCTATGGCTGTAGGTCGTCATCTCTTCCCAACCTCGGTTTTCAGGTTTCAGAACCTAGACCTTATCTCCAATCACTGCCCAGGGGTGAACGTGATGCAGAAATTAGAATTCCTCCTTCCCCATGGCCAGAAACCTTGTGGTTGACATGTTGTCCAACGTTCTATGTGGGAAAACCTACATTGTCCGAAAGGCCACGCCAGTGCTTGAGGGCCGCCTAGGGCACAGACATGCATTGTGACCTGCAGCGTGAGTCCCGTATTAAAGTAACGCCTCTCAGTGGCTGGACCAAGATCCTGCATATGGGGCTTGTCATATCCATAGGCCCCCAGCCTTAACCAGAGGGCGAGTATTCCAGTTGTCAGTACCCACTGCTATGCTCTAGAATCCCTCTACTGAGGGGACACATGAGGCAGAAAACCGGACACTTCCCTTCCCACAGAATGACCCCAAACACTTGGCGGCTGGACAAACTACCAGAGAGGGAGACTTCTACGACCCATGAGGCAACTCCTACATTAAACGGACATTGTGGACAAAACATCCAGAGACAAAAGCCTGAGCGACTGCCTCCCTCTCACCCTTCTTTCATATCCAGAGGAGCTCCCCTCATGGGCTGTAGATCAGGCCTGCCGTAACCTCGGCCCCAAACCTGAGCTGAGTTAGGGTTTTTGGATGTCTGTCTGCACAGCCATGGCCCACACAGCCTCCAGGCTGGGGTCTCTGGAGCCACACCACAGAACTGTGCCTGCTCTCTCCTAAGAAACTGCCCATTCCATTGGCCACAACTCTACAAAATAGTAGAAACCTCAAGGTCCCCAAGGACATCCCACTACCGCAAGCCGCACTGGACAAATAGGGGCATTATGACACAAGCTGAGCAACTACTACCTCCATGCAGACACACAGACAGATATCCGCAGAGACAGAAGATTGAACCAGACAGGCCCCTAGGCCCTATTATGAACTCTTGCTTTGGTGTCAAGGTATCACTCCTCAGAGGCCTGGGTTCGAAGACCTGCATACGGGGCTTTCCTGAGGCACCAGACAGAAGACCTCTCATCTCCACATGGGAAGCTTCCTTGTTGGAGTTGTGTCAAGCCCTTCGGGTTGGAGAATCCTGCAGAGTCCCTTAGCTACTGCCACATTCCAAGGTCTCCATGGCCACCAACCCACATTATGACTCATCCTCAGGAGAGTCCATTTAAACTCAGCCTTCTGGGTAGCTCACCCAAGAGCCCACAGATTGAGCGTGCCTTCTCTCGACCAGGCAATGGGAAGGTGAGTTGGCGTTTCTCGGCATCCATGCTTAGGCCCCTGCTCTCGAGTCTTTCTGTATGGGGCATCCTGGAACCATCCAATAGTACTCGACTGTCCTGAAGAAGGAAACTTTGAAGTTTGGAGCAGCTCACAACTCCCAGCGTAGGGAAACATCCCTGGCCTCATGACGTCCCCACCCCCTTCAGGAAGGGGCCGTCATGGACACAAATTCCAGCTTGAGGCAACATCTGATACTCGCCCTGACCTCACCTGCAGGAGATCTCGATTGAGCCTCTGCAGAGTGGGCCTGCCATGCTCTTGGCCCCAAAACTCGTGCTAGCTTGTGTTTTCAGACTTCCTTCCTCACAATCCTGGCCACACCCCTCCAGTTTGGCAATTCCGGAGACGCAATGCAGCACTCTGCCTGCCCTCCAGAAGAAAAATGTTGCCCTATAGGGCTAACCGGAAACGCCAAATGAGTAACAACCTGCATGCCACTCGACCATACCCCAATTATACAGTCTAGCCTGTGCACTAAAGCCCTGTCTGACACAGCCTGAGGGCAGACCTCCAGTCCAACACCCAGAAAGCTGGCCGTACACAGAGCATATCACACCCGCAATGGCTTTAGGCCATCATCTCTACCCAACCTCAGTTTTCACCTTCAGAACCTAGACCTTATCTCCACTCACTGCTCTGGAATGAATGTGATGCAAGAATCAGAACTTCTCCTTCGCCTTGGCAAGTAACCTAGTGGTTGGCATGTTGTCCAATGTTTATTGTAGGAGAAAGCAGCATGGACTATGAGGCCCCACCTAACCCTGAGGGCCACAATATGCACAAACACACATTGTGACCCTCAGCGTGAGCCCTATCCTCATGTAAAGCCTCTTAGTGACTGGAACAACAGCCCACATATGGGGCTTGCCAAGCCTCTAGTCCCCCAATCTCAACCAGAGTTCGAGATGACTAGTCACCCCTACTCAGGTCTCTACTCTGGAATCCCATTTTGGTGGGACACCTGAGGTAAAAAAAAAAAAATACAGAAAGGACTCTTCCCATCCACAGAATGATCCCAACCCCTTGGGATCAGGCCATATCACCAGAGAAAGAATTGTCCATGGCCCTTGAGGACATCCCGACATTCCACGGCCACTGTTGACACAAAATCCAGAGACAAAAGCCTGAGCAATCGCCACATACTCGCCCTTTGTTCATAGCCCGGAAAATTCTCACGTTCTGTAGATCGAGCCTTCATACATACATCCCCAAACCTAAGCTGAGTTTGTGTTTTCAGACTTCTGTCCCCACAGGACTGGCCCACACACCATCCAAGCTGGGGCCCCTGGAGCCACACCTCAGGACTGTGGCTTCCCTCTCCAGGGGAATTCTGCCATTTCCATTGTCCACAACCCAATAGATTAGGAGAATCCTCCGAACTCCCCGAGGCCATCCGAATAGTGTTGGCTGCCCAGGACACACTGGGATGATCTTTCACAACTTAGGAAACTACCTCCACTCAGACCCAGAGACAGATATCCCCATAGAATAAGATTGAACTGGACAGGCACTTAGGCCCTAATCAGATCCATTGCTTTTGATTCCAGTCATCTCTCCTCAGAGGCCTGGTTTCCAATACCAGCATATGGGAGATTCCTTAGGCACTCATCAAAACAATTCTCCTCTCTACATAGGAAACATACTCTTTAGAACTCCATCAAAACCTCCTGTTATGAACATCCCTCAAGGCCCCGGTTCAAGCACCCCATTCCAAGGTCTACATGGACACAAATGCACATTATGACCCATCCTCAACTCACCCATTTCAACACACCCGCCTCGGATGCTCCCGTAGATCCAGCAGATCGAACTTGCCTTTGCTCTATGGGACACCCGGAATGGGAGGCAGGCTGCCCAGGCATCCATCCTTAGAACCCTGCTCTGGATAACTTCCTTATGGGATGTCCTGGAGCCATCCAACAGGTCTCGACTGTCCCACAGAAGGAATCATTGCGGTTTGGAGCATCTCACAATTCCCATCGTGGGAAAACCTCCATGTCCTCGTGACACCGTCCCCTTCATGAAGGGGCCGTCATGGACAGAAACTTCGACCTAAGCCAACGTCTGATCCTAGCTCTGTCTTCAGGTATACAGGATATCAAATCATCTCTGCAGAGGGTGCCTGCCGTCCCCTCACCCCGAAATCTAAGTCTCGCTTGTGTTCTCAGAATTTTTTCCTCACACTCCTGGCCCACAAGCCTTCCAGTTTGGGAATTCTGGAGCCACTATGTGGCACTGTGTCTTCCCTCCAGAAGAAAAACGTTGCCCTCTGGGGCTACCCAGTAACCACAAATGAGTACCATCCTGCACGAAACTCGACTGCACCCCAATGATACAGTCTAGCCTGGGCACTAATTCCCTGTCTGCCAAAGCCTGAGCCTGCACCTCCCAACCCACACTCAACAGCTGGCCGAACACTGAGCACATCAGACACACCATGGCCTTAGGTCTTCATCTCTTCCCAACCTCAGTTTTCAGGCTTCAGAACCTAGACCTTAAATCCAATCACAGTCCAGGAGTGAAAGTGTGGCAGAAATTAGAACTCCTTCTTCCCCATGGCCAGAAAACTTGTGGTTGCCATATTGTGCAACGTTCAGTGTAGGAGAAACCAGCATGGTACATTAGGCCACGCCCTGACTTGAGGGGCTCCTTGGGCACAAAAACACATTGTGAAACTCAGTGTGAGACCTATCCTCAAGGAAAGCCTCTCAGTGTCTGGACCAAGAGCCCACATATGGGGCTTGCCATGTTCTTAGGTCCCAATGTTAACCAGAGGTCTGGTTGTCCAGTTGCCCCAACCCACGACTCTGCTCTGGAATCCCTCTTTTGGTGGTCCACCTGAAGTAAAAAAAAAAAAACAAAAACAAAAACAAAAAAAATAAACAAAAAAACAGAAAGGCCTCCTCCCTTCCCACAGAATGACCTCAAACTCTTGGGATCAGGTCAAATCCCCAGAAAGGGAGCCTCATCGATGGCCCATGAGGACACCCCGACATTCCATGGCAATCGGTGACACATTTCCAGAAAAAAAAAAAAAAAAAAAGCATGAGCAAGCATCTCACATCGCCCTTTGTTCATATCCCGAAGAGTTCTCCTCACGGTCTATAGATCGGGCCGGCCATACCTACATCCCCCAACCTAAGTGGAGTTTGTGTTTTCAGACTTTTGTCCAAATAGCCCTGGACCACACACGCTCCACACTTGGGTCCTTGGAGCCACACCTCAGGACTGTGCTTCCCTTTCAAGGGAATTCTTCCCATTCCATTGGCCACAACCTTGCAAATGAGGAAAAACCTCCAAAGTCACCGAGGCCATCCCAATAGTGTAGGCCGCCCAGGACAAACAGGGGTGATCTCAAACCAGCTGAGCAACTACCTCCACTCAGACAACAGATGTCCCCAGAGAAGAATATTGAACCGGACAGGCCCCTAGGCCCTAATCAGATCCATTGCTTTGGTTTCCAGGCATCTCTCCTCAGAGGCCTCGTTTCCAATACCAGCATATGGTGGTTTCCTGAGGCACCATTAAAAACAAATCTCGTCTCCACATGGAAAACTTGCTCATTGGAGCTTTGTCATAACCTCTGGTTAGGAGAATCCTTCAGGGCCCTGGTGCCACTGCCCCATACCAAGGTCTCCATGGACTCAAACCAACGTTAAGACCATTCTCAGGAAAGTCCATTTCAACTCAGCCCCCTCTGTTACTACCCCAAGACAGCAGATCAAACCTTGCTTGTTGCTAGGAGACAATTGGAATGTGAGGCTGGCTACCCTGGCATCCATACTTAGAACCCTGTTCTGGAAAAATACCTTATAAGACGTCCTGGAGCCATCCAACAAATCTTAATTGTCCCACAGAAGGAATCCTTGTGGTGTGGAGCATCTCACAACTCCAATAGTGGGAAAACCCCCATGGCCTCATAATGCCCCCCCTTCCTGAAGGGGCCCACATGGACAGAAACTCAAACCTGAGCCAAAGTCTGAAGCTGGACCTGACTTCAGACGCATGAAATCTCAATTCAGCTCTGCAGAGTGTGCCTGCCATGTCCTTGCCCCGAAACCTAAGCCTAGCTTGTGTTCTCAGACTTCCGTCCTCACTCTCCTGGCCCACAAGCCCTCCAGTTTGGGAATTCCGAAGCCACAATGCAGCACTCTGCCTGCCCTCCAGAAGAAATACTTTGCCCTATGCTGCTAATAAGAAACCCCAAATGATTTTCTAATGCATGCCACTCGATTTTAAAGCAATTATACAGCCCACCCTGTATTCTAATGCCCTGTCTGGCACAGCCTGAGACAAGACATCCCAAACGACACCCAGACAGCTGGCCCCAACCTGGACACATAGGACCCGCTATGGCTGTAGGTCGTCATCTCTTCCCAACCTCGGTTTTCAGGTTTCAGAACCTAGACCTTATCTCCAATCACTGCTCAGGGGTGAACGTGATGCAGAAATTAGAATTCCTCCTTCCCCATGGCCAGAAACCTTGTGGTTGACATGTTGTCCAACGTTCTATGTGGGAAAACCTACATTGTCCGAAAGGCCACGCCAGTGCTTGAGGGCCGCCTAGGGCACAGACATGCATTGTGACCTGCAGCGTGAGTCCCGTATTAAAGTAACGCCTCTCAGTGGCTGGACCAAGATCCTGCATATGGGGCTTGTCATATCCATAGGCCCCCAGCCTTAACCAGAGGGCGAGTATTCCAGTTGTCAGTACCCACTGCTATGCTCTAGAATCCCTCTACTGAGGGGACACATGAGGCAGAAAACCGGACACTTCCCTTCCCACAGAATGACCCCAAACACTTGAAGGCTGGACAAACTACCAGAGAGGGAGACTTCTACGACCCATGAGGCAACTCCTACATTAAACGGACATTGTGGACAAAACATCCAGAGACAAAAGCCTGAGCGACTGCCTCCCTCTCACCCTTCTTTCATATCCAGAGGAGCTCCCCTCATGGGCTGTAGATCAGGCCTGCCGTAACCTCGGCCCCAAACCTGAGCTGAGTTAGGGTTTTTGGATGTCTGTCTGCACAGCCATGGCCCACACAGCCTCCAGGCTGGGGTCTCTGGAGCCACACCACAGAACTGTGCCTGCTCTCTCCTAAGAAACTGCCCATTCCATTGGCCACAACTCTACAAAATAGTAGAAACCTCAAGGTCCCCAAGGACATTCCACTACCGCAAGCCGCACTGGACAAATAGGGGCATTATGACACAAGCTGAGCAACTACTACCTCCATGCAGACACACAGACAGATATCCGCAGAGACAGAAGATTGAACCAGACAGGCCCCTAGGCCCTATTATGAACTCTTGCTTTGGTGTCAAGGTATCACTCCTCAGAGGCCTGGGTTCGAAGACCAGCATACGGGGCTTTCCTGAGGCACCAGACAGAAGACCTCTCATCTCCACATGGGAAGCTTCCTTGTTGGAGTTGTGTCAAGCCCTTCGGGTTGGAGAATCCTGCAGAGTCCCTTAGCTACTGCCACATTCCAAGGTCTCCATGGCCACCAACCCACATTATGACTCATCCTCAGGAGAGTCCATTTAAACTCAGCCTTCTGGGTAGCTCACCCAAGAGCCCACAGATTGAGCGTGCCTTGTCTCGACCAGGCAATGGGAAGGTGAGTTGGCGTTTCTCGGCATCCATGCTTAGGCCCCTGCTCTCGAGTCTTTCTGTATGGGGCATCCTGGAACCATCCAATAGTACTCGACTGTCCTGAAGAAGGAAACTTTGAAGTTTGGAGCAGCTCACAACTCCCAGCGTAGGGAAACATCCCTGGCCTCATGACGTCCCCACCCCCTTCAGGAAGGGGCCGTCATGGACACAAATTCCAGCTTGAGGCAACATCTGATACTCGCCCTGACCTCACCTGCAGGAGATCTCGATTCAGCCTCTGCAGAGTGGGCCTGCCATGCTCTTGGCCCCAAAACTCGTGCTAGCTTGTGTTTTCAGACTTCCTTCCTCACAATCCTGGCCACACCCCTCCAGTTTGGCAATTCCGGAGACGCAATGCAGCACTCTGCCTGCCCTCCAGAAGAAAAATGTTGCCCTATAGGGCTAACCGGAAACGCCAAATGAGTAACAACCTGCATGCCACTCGACCATACCCCAATTATACAGTCTAGCCTGTGCACTAAAGCCCTGTCTGACACAGCCTGAGGGCAGACCTCCAGTCCAACACCCAGAAAGCTGGCCGTACACAGAGCATATCACACCCGCAATGGCTTTAGGCCATCATCTCTACCCAACCTCAGTTTTCACCTTCAGAACCTAGACCTTATCTCCACTCACTGCTCTGGAATGAATGTGATGCAAGAATCAGAACTTCTCCTTCGCCTTGGCAAGTAACCTAGTGGTTGGCATGTTGTCCAATGTTCATTGTAGGAGAAAGCAGCATGGACTATGAGGCCCCACCTAACCCTGAGGGCCACAATATGCACAAACACACATTGTGACCCTCAGCGTGAGCCCTATCCTCATGTAAAGCCTCTTAGTGACTGGAACAACAGCCCACATATGGGGCTTGCCAAGCCTCTAGTCCCCCAATCTCAACCAGAGTTCGAGATGACTAGTCACCCCTACTCAGGGCTCTACTCTGGAATCCCATTTTGGTGGGACACCTGAGGTAAAAAAAAAAAAAAATACAGAAAGGACTCTTCCCATCCACAGAATGATCCCAACCCCTTGGGATCAGGCCATATCACCAGAGAAAGAATTGTCCATGGCCCTTGAGGACATCCCGACATTCCACGGCCACCGTTGACACAAAATCCAGAGACAAAAGCCTGAGCAATCGCCACATACTCGCCCTTTGTTCATAGCCCGGAAAATTCTCACGATCTGTAGATCGAGCCTTCATACATACATCCTCAAACCTAAGCTGAGTTTGTGTTTTCAGACTTCTGTCCCCACAGGCCTGGCCCACACACCATCCAAGCTGGGGCCCCTGGAGCCACACCTCAGGACTGTGGCTTCCCTCTCCAGGGGAATTCTGCCATTTCCATTGTCCACAACCCAATAGCTTAGGAGAATCCTCCGAACTCCCCGAGGCCATCCGAATAGTGTTGGCTGCCCAGGACACACTGGGATGATCTTTCCCAACTTAGGAAACTACCTCCACTCAGACCCAGAGACAGATATCCCCATAGAATAAGATTGAACTGGACAGGCACTTAGGCCCTAATCAGATCCATTGCTTTTGATTCCAGTCATCTCTCCTCAGAGGCCTGGTTTCCAATACCAGCATATGGGAGATTCCTTAGGCACTCATCAAAACAATTCTCCTCTCTACATAGGAAACATACTCTTTAGAACTCCATCAAAACCTCCTGTTATGAACATCCCTCAAGGCCCCGGTTCAAGCACCCCATTCCAAGGTCTACATGGACACAAATGCACATTATGACCCATCCTCAACTCACCCATTTCAACACACCCGCCTCGGATGCTCCCGTAGATCCAGCAGATCGAACTTGCCTTGGCTCTATGAGACACCCGGAATGGGAGGCAGGCTGCCCAGGCATCCATCCTTAGAACCCTGCTCTGGATAACTTCCTTATGGGATGTCCTGGAGCCATCCAACAGGTCTCGACTGTCCCACAGAAGGAATCATTGCGGTTTGGAGCATCTCACAATTCCCATCGTGGGAAAACCTCCATGTCCTCGTGACACCGTCCCCTTCATGAAGGGGCCGTCATGGACAGAAACTTCGACCTAAGCCAACGTCTGATCCTAGCTCTGTCTTCAGGTATACAGGATCTCGAATCATCTCTGCAGAGGGTGCCTGCCGTCCCCTCACCCCGAAATCTAAGTCTCGCTTGTGTTCTCAGAATTTTTTCCTCACACTCCTGGCCCACAAGCCTTCCAGTTTGGGAATTCTGGAGCCACTATGTGGCACTGTGTCTTCCCTCCAGAAGAAAAACGTTGCCCTCTGGGGCTACCCAGTAACCACAAATGAGTACCATCCTGCACGAAACTCGACTGCACCCCAATGATAAAGTCTAGCCTGGGCACTAATTCCCTGTCTGCCACAGCCTGAGCCTGCACCTCCCAACCCACACTCAACAGCTGGCCGAACACTGAGCACATCAGACACACCATGGCCTTAGGTCTTCATCTCTTCCCAACCTCAGTTTTCAGGCTTCAGAACCTAGACCTTAAATCCAATCACAGTCCAGGAGTGAAAGTGTGGCAGAAATTAGAACTCCTTCTTCCCCATGGCCAGAAAACTTGTGGTTGCCATATTGTGCAACGTTCAGTGTAGGAGAAACCAGCATGGTACATTAGGCCACGCCCTGACTTGAGGGGCTCCTTGGGCACAAAAACACATTGTGAAACTCAGTGTGAGACCTATCCTCAAGGAAAGCCTCTCAGTGTCTGGACCAAGAGCCCACATATGGGGCTTGCCATGTTCTTAGGTCCCAATGTTAACCAGAGGTCTGGTTGTCCAGTTGCCCCAACCCACGACTCTGCTCTGGAATCCCTCTTTTGGTGGTCCACCTGAGGTAAAAAAAAAAAAACAAAAACAAAAACAAAAAAAATAAACAAAAAAACAGAAAGGCCTCCTCCCTTCCCACAGAATGACCTCAAACTCTTGGGATCAGGTCAAATCCCCAGAAAGGGAGCCTCATCGATGGCCCATGAGGACACCCCGACATTCCATGGCAATCGGTGACACATTTCCAGAAAAAAAAAAAAAAAAAGCATGAGCAAGCATCTCACATCGCCCTTTGTTCATATCCCGAAGAGTTCTCCTCACGGTCTATAGATCGGGCCGGCCATACCTACATCCCCCAACCTAAGTGGAGTTTGTGTTTTCAGACTTTTGTCCAAATAGCCCTGGACCACACACGCTCCACACTTGGGTCCCTGGAGCCACACCTCAGGACTGTGCTTCCCTTTGAAGGGAATTCTTCCCATTCCATTGGCCACAACCTTGCAAATGAGGAAAAACCTCCAAAGTCACCGAGGCCATCCCAATAGTGTAGGCCGCCCAGGACAAACAGGGGTGATCTCAAACCAGCTGAGCAACTACCTCCACTCAGACAACAGATGTCCCCAGAGAAGAATATTGAACCGGACAGGCCGCTAGGCCCTAATCAGATCCATTGCTTTGGTTTCCAGGCATCTCTCCTCAGAGGCCTCGTTTCCAATACCAGCATATGGTGGTTTCCTGAGGCACCATTAAAAACAAATCTCGTCTCCCCATGGAAAACTTGCTCATTGGAGCTTTGTCATAACCTCTGGTTAGGAGAATCCTTCAGGGCCCTGGTGCCACTGCCCCATACCAAGGTCTCCATGGACTCAAACCAACGTTAAGACCATTCTCAGGAAAGTCCATTTCAACTCAGCCCCCTCTGTTGCTACCCCAAGACAGCAGATCAAACGTTGCTTGTTGCTAGGAGACAATTGGAATGTGAGGCTGGCTGCCCAGGCATCCATACTTAGAACCCTGTTCTGGAAAAATACCTTATAAGACGTCCTGGAGCCATCCAACAAATCTTAATTGTCCCACAGAAGGAATCCTTGCGGTTTGGAGCATCTCACAACTCCAATAGTGGGAAAACCCCCATGGCTTCATAATGCCCCCCCTTACTGAAGGGGCCAACATGGACAGAAACTCAAACCTGAGCCAAAGTCTGAACCTCGACCTGACTTCAGACGCATGAGATCTCAATTCAGCTCTGCAGAGTGTGCCTGCCATGTCCTTGCCCCGAAACCTAAGCCTAGCTTGTGTTCTCAGACTTCCGTCCTCACTCTCCTGGCCCACAAGCCCTCCAGTTTGGGAATTCCGAAGCCACAATGCAGCATTCTGCCTGCCCTCCAGAAGAAAAACTTTGCCCTATGATGGTAATAAGAAACCCCAAATGATTTTCTAATGCATGCCACTCGATTTTAAAGCAATTATACAGCCCACCCTGTATTCTAATGCCCTGTCTGGCACAGCCTGAGACAAGACTTCCCAAACGACACCCAGACAGCTGGCCCCAACCTGGACACATAGGACCCGCTATGGCTGTAGGTCGTCATCTCTTCCCAACCTCGGTTTTCAGGCTTCAGAACCTAGACCTTATCTCCAATCACAGCCCAGGGGTGAACGTGATGCAGAAATTAGAATTCCTCCTTCCCCATGGCCAGAAACCTTGTGGTTGGCACGTTGTCCAACGTTCGATGTGGGAAAACCTACATTGTCCGAAAGGCCACGCCAGTGCTTGAGGGCCGCCTAGGGCACAGACATGCATTGTGACCTGCAGCGTGAGTCCCGTATTAACGTAACGCCTCTCAGTGGCTGGACCAAGATCCTGCATATGGGGCTTGTCATATCCATAGGCCCCCAGGCTTAACCAGAGGGCGAGTATTCCAGTTGTCAGTACCCACTGCTATGCTCTAGAATCCCTCTACTGGGGGACACATGAAGCAGAAAACAGGACACTTCCCTTCCCACAGAATGACCCCAAACTCTTGGGGGCTGGACAAACTACCAGAGAGGGAGACTTCTACGACCCATGAGGCAACTCCTACATTAAACGGCCACTGTGGACAAAACATCCAGAGACAAAAGCCTGAGCGACTACCTCCCTCTCACCCTTCTTTCATATCCAGAGGAGCTCCCCTCATGGGCTGTAGATCAGGCCTGCCGTAACCTCGGCCCCAAACCTGAGCTGAGTTAGGGTTTTTGGATGTCTGTCTGCACAGCCATGGCCCACACAGCCTCCAGGCTGGGGTCTCTGGAGCCACACCACAGAACTGTGCCTGCTCTCTCCTAAGAAACTGCCCATTCCATTGGCCACAACTCTACAAAATAGTAGAAACCTCAAGGTCCCCAAGGACATCCCACTACCGCAAGCCGCACTGGACAAATAGGGGCATTATGACACAAGCTGAGCAACTACTACCTCCATGCAGACACACAGACAGATATCCGCAGAGACAGAAGATTGAACCAGACAGGCCCCTAGGCCCTATTATGAACTCTTGCTTTGGTGTCCAGGTATCACTCCTCAGAGGCCTGGGTTCGAAGACCAGCATACGGGGCTTTCCTGAGGCACCAGACAGAAGACCTCTCCTCTCCACATGGGAAGCTTCCTTGTTGGAGTTGTGTCAAGCCCTTCGGGTTGGAGAATCCTGCCGAGTCCCTTAGCTACTGCCACATTCCAAGGTCTCCATGGCCACCAACCCACATTATGACTCATCCTCAGGAGAGTCCATTTAAACTCAGCCTTCTGGGTAGCTCACCCAAGAGCCCGCAGATTGAGCCTGCCTTGTCTCGACCAGGCAATGGGAAGGTGAGTTGGTGTGTCTCGGCATCCATGCTTAGGCCCCTGCTCTCGAGTCTTTCTGTATGGGGCATCAAGGGACCATCCAATAGTACTCGACTGTCCTGAAGAAGGAAACTTTGAAGTTCGGAGCAGCTCACAACTCCCAGCGTAGGGAAACCTCCCTGGCCTCATGACGCCCCCACCCCCTTCAGGAAGGGGCTGTCATGGACACAAACTCCAGCTTGAGGCAACATCTGATACTCGCCCTGACCTCACCTGCAGGAGATCTCGATTCAGCCTCTGCAGAGTGGGCCTGCCATGCTCTTGGCCCCAAAACTCGTGCTAGCTTGTGTTTTCAGACTTCCTTCCTCACAATCCTGGCCACACCCCTCCAGTTTGGCAATTCTGGAGACACAATGCAGCACTCTGCCTGCCCTCCAGAAGAAAAATGTTGCCCTATAGGGCTAACCGGAAACGCCAAATGAGTAACAACCTGCATGCCACGCGACCATACCCCAATTATACAGTCTAGCCTGTGCACTAAAGCCCTGTCTGACACAGCCTGAGGGCAGACCTCCAGTCCAACACCCAGAAAGCTGGCCGTACACAGAGCATATCACACCCACAATGGCTTTAGGCCATCATCTCTACCAACCTCAGTTTTCACCTGCAGAACCTAGGCCTTATCTCCACTCACTGCTCAGGAGTGAACGTGATGCAAGAATCAGAACTTCTCCTTCGGCTTGGCAAGTAACCTAGTGGTTGGCATGTTGTCCATTGTTCATTGTAGGAGAAAGCAGCATGGACTATGAGGCCCCACCTATCCCTGAGGGCCACAATTTGCACAAACACACATTGTGACCCTCAGCGTGAGCCCTATCCTCATGTAAAGCCTCTTAGTGACTGGAACAACAGCCCACATATGGGGCTTGCCAAGCCCCTAGTCCCCCAATCTCAACCAGAGTTCGAGATGTCTAGTCACCCCTACTCAGGGCTCTACTCTGGAATCCCTATTTGGTGGAACACCTGAGGTAAAAAAAAAAATACAGAAAGGACTCTTCCCATCCACAGAATGATCCCAACCCCTTGGGATCAGGCCAAATCACCAGAGAAAGAATTGTCCATGGCCCTTGAGGACACCCCGACATTCCACGGCCACCGTTGACACAAAATCCAGAGACAAAAGCTTGAGCAAGCGCCACATACTCGCCCTTTGTTCATAGCACGGAAAATTCTTACTGTCTGTAGATCGAGCCTTCATACATACATCCCCAAACCTAAGCTGAGTTTGTGTTTTCAGACTTCTGTCCCCACAGTCCTGGCCCACACACCGTCCAAGCTGGGGCCCCTGGAGACACACCTCAGGACTGTGGCTTCCCTCTCCAGGGGAATTCTGCCATTTCCATTGGCCACAACCCTATAGATTAGGAGAATCCTCCAAACTCCCCGAGGCCATTCAAATAGTGTTGGCTGCCCAGGACAAACAGGGAAGATCTTTCACAAGTTAGGAAACTACCTCGACTCAGACCCAGAGACAGATATCCCCATAGAATAAGATTTAACTGGACAGGCACTTAGGCTCTAATCAGATCCATTGCTTTTGTTTCCAGGCATCTCTCCTCAGAGGCCTGGTTTCCAATACCAGAATACGGGGGATTACTGAGGCACTCATCAGAAAAATCTCATCTCCACATAGGAAATGTACTCTTTGGAGCTCTATAAAAACCTCTGTTTAGGAGAATCTTTCAGGGCCCCGGATCAAGCGCCCCATTCCAAGGTCTCCATGGACTTAAACCCACATTATGATCTATTGTCGGGAGAGTCCATGTCAACTCAACCCCCTTGGTTTCTCCCCCAGGGCCTGCAGATCAAACCTGCCTTGTTGCTAGGAGACAACTAGAATGGGAGGCGGGCTGCCCAGGCATCCATCCTTAGAACCCTACTCTGGAGTCGTTCCACATGGGACATCCTAGTGCCATACAACAGGTCTCAAGTGTCCCACAGAAGGAATCTTTGCAGTCTGGAGCATCTCACAACTCCCATTGTGGGAAAATCTACATGGCCTCTTGAGATGCTCCACTTTATAAAGGGGCCATCATGGACAGAATCTCCAACCTGAGCAAACGTCTGATATACGCACTGACTTCAGGTGCATGAGATCTTGATTCAGCTCTGCAGAGTGTGCCTTCTGTGCACTCACCCCCAAAACTAAGCCTAGCTTGTGTTCTCAGACTACCGTCCTCACACCCCTGCCCCAAAAGCCCTACAGATTGGCAATACTGGGGCCATAATGCAGCACACTGCCTGCCCTCCAGAAGAAAAACGTTGCCTTATGGAGCTACCTAGAAACCCGAATAAGGATCAACTGAACGCCACTCGACTGCACCCCAAATATGCAGTCTACCCTGTCTAATGCCTTGTCTGACACAGCATGAGCCCACACCTCCAGACCTACGCTCAACAGCTGGCCGCACACTGAGCTCATTGGACCCATCAGGTCCTTAGGTCTTCATCCCTTCCCAACCTCATTTTTCGGGTTTCAGAACCTAGACCTAAACTCCAAACACTGTCCAGGGGTGAACGTGATGCAGAAATCACAACTCTTCCTTCGCCATGGCTGGAAACCTTGTGGTTGGCATATTCTCCAACGTTCAGTGTGGAAGAATCTAGCGTGGCCCATGAGGCACTTCCCCTGCTTGAGGGCCTTGTTGGGCACAAATAGGCATTGTGAACCTCAGCATGAGCCCTGTCCTCAAGGAAGGCCTCTCAGTGTCTGAATCAAGAGCCCGCCTATTGGACTTGCCATGCCCCTAGGCCCCCAAACTTAAACAGAGGTGGGGATATCCAGTTGTCCCTCCCAAGGACTCTGCTCTGGAATCCCTCTTTTATTGGGACACTTGAGGTACATAAAATAAAATATAAAATAAAATAAAATAAAAAACAGAAAAGACTCCTCCCATCCCACAGAATGTACCCAAACTCTTGGGATCGGGTCAAATCCTCAGAGAAGGAAAGCCATCCACAACCCATGAGGCCACGCCAGCATTCCACCCACATTGTTGACACAAATCCAGAGACAAAACCTGAGCAAGCACCTCAAACTCACCCTTTTTCATATCCCTAAGTGTTATCACGGTCTGTAGATTGGGCGTGCCATACCTATGTCCCCAATCCTAAGCAGAGTTTGTGTTTTCAGACTTTTGTCCCCACAGGCCTGGCCCACACAGCCTCAAGGCTGGGCCCCTAGAGCCAAACTCAGAACTGTGCCTGCCCTCTCCAGGGGATTTCTGCCCATTCCATTGGCCACAACCCTATAGATTAGGAGAAACTCCAAAGTCCCGAAGCCATCCCAATATTATAGGCTGCCCAGGACAAACAGGGGCGATCTGACACAAGCTGAGCAACTACATCCCCTCAGATCCTTAGACACGTATCCTCAGGAAAGAGATTGAACCGGACAGGCACCTATGCCCTAATCATCTCGATTGCTTTTGTTTCCAGTCATCTCTCCTCAGAGTCCTGGTTTCCAATACCAGCATATGGGAGATTCCTTAGGCACTCATCAAAACAATTCTCTTCTATACATAGGAAATGTACTCTTTAGAACCCATCAAAACCTCCGGTTATGAACATCCCTCAAGGCCCCGGATCAAGCACCCCATTCCAAGGTCTACATGGACACAAATGCACATTATGACCCATCCTCAACTCACCCATTTCAAAACACCCGCCTCGGTTGCTCCCCTAGATCCAGCAGATCGAACTTGCCTTGGCGCTATGAGACACCTGGAATGGGAGGCAGGCTGCCCAGGCATCCATCCTTAGAACCCTGCTCTGAATAACTTCCTTATGGGATGTCCTGGAGCCATCCAACAGGTCTCGACTGTCCCACAGAAGGAATCATTGTGGTTTGGAGCATCTCACAATTCCCATCGTGGGAAAACCTCCATGTCCTCGTGACACCGTCCCCTTCATGAAGGGGCCGTCATGGACAGAAACTCCGACATAAGCCAACGTCTGATCCTAGCTCTGTCTTCAGGCATACGGGATCTCGAATCATCTCTGCAGAGGGTGCCTGCCGTCCCCTCACCCCGAAATCTAAGTCTGGCTCGTGTTCTCAGAATTTTTTCCTCACACTCCTGGCCCACAAGCCTACCAGTTTGGGAATTCTGGAGCCACTATGTGGCACTGTGTCTTCCCTCCAGAAGAAAAACGTTGCCCTCTGGGGCTACCCAGTAACCACAAATGAGTACCATCCTGCACGAAACTCGACTGCATCCCAATGATACAGTCTAGCCTGGGCACTAATTCCCTCTCTGCCACAGCCTGAGCCTGCACCTCCCAACCCACACTCAACAGCTGGCCGAACACTGAGCACATCAGACACACCATGGCCTTAGGTCTTCATCTCTTCCCAACCTCAGTTTTCAGGCTTCAGAACCTAGACCTTAAATCCAATCACAGTCCAGGAGTGAAAGTGTGGCAGAAATTAGAACTCCTTCTTCCCCATGGCCAGAAAACTTGTGGTTGCCATATTGTGCAACGTTCAGTGTAGGAGAAACCAGCATGGTACATTAGGCCACGCCCTGAATGAGGGGCTCCTTGGGCACAAAAACACATTGTGAAACTCAGTGTGAGACCTATCCTCAAGGAAGGCCTCTCAGTGTCTGGACCAAGAGCCCACATATGGGGCTTGCCATGTTCTTAGGTCCCAATGTTAACCAGAGGTCTGGTTGTCCAGTCGCCCCTCGCCAGGACTCTGCTCTTGAATCCCTCTTTTGGTGGTCCACCTTAGGTAAAAAAAATAATAATAATAAAAAAATAAACAAAAAAACAAGAAAGGCCTCCTCCCTTCCCACAGAATGACCCCAAACTCTTGGGATCGGGTCAAATCCCCAGAAAGGGAGCCTCATCAATGGCCCATGAGGACACCCCGACATTCCATGGCAATCGGTGACACAATTCCAGAAAAAAAAAAAAAAAAAAAAAGCATGAGCCAGCACCTCACATCGCCCTTTGTTCATATCCCGAAGAGTTCTCCTCACGGTCTATAGATCGGGCCGGCCATACCTTCATCCCACAACCTAAGTGGAGTTTGTGTTTTCAGACTTTTGTCCAAATAGCCCTGGACCACACACGCTCCACACTTGGGTCCCTGGAGCCACACCTCAGGACTGTGCTTCCCTTTCAAGGGAATTCTTCCCATTCCATTGGCCACAACCTTGCAAATGAGGAAAAACCTCCAAAGTCACCGAGGCCATCCCAATAGTGTAGGCCGCCCAGGACAAACAGGGGTGATCTCAAACCAGCTGAGCAACTACCTCCACTCAGACAACAGATGCCCCAGAGAAGAATATTGAACCGGACAGGCCGCTAGGCCCTAATCAGATCCATTGCTTTGGTTTCCAGGCATCTCTCCTCAGAGGCCTCGTTTCCAATACCAGCATATGGTGGTTTCCTGAGGCACCAATAAGAACAAATCTCGTCTCCCCATGGAAAACTTGCTCATTGGAGCTTTGTCATAACCTCTGGTTAGGAGAATCCTTCAGGGCCCTGGTGCCACTGCCCCATACCAAGGTCTCCATGGACTCAAACCAACATTAAGACCATCCTCAGGAAAGTCCATTTCAACTCAGCCCCCTCTGTTGCTACCCAAAGCCAGCAGATCAAACGTTTCTTGTTGCTAGGAGACAATTGGAATGTGAGGCTGGCTACCCAGGCATCCATACTTAGAACCCTGTTCTGGAAAAATACCTTATAAGACGTCCTGGAGCCATCCAACAAAACTTAATTGTCACACAGAAGGAATCCTTGTGGTTTGGAGCATCTCACTACTCCAATAGTGGGAAAACCCCCATGGGCTCATAATATCCCCCCTTCATGAAGAGACCAACATGGACAGAAACTCAAACTTGAGCCAAAGTCTGATCCTCGACCTGACTTCAGACGCATGAGATCTCAATTCAGCTCTGCAGAGTGTGCCTGCCATGTCCTTGCCCCGAAACCTAAGCCTAGCTTGTGTTCTCAGACTTCCGTCCTCACTCTCCTGGCCCACAAGCCCTCCAGTTTGGGAATTCCGATGCCACAATGCAGCACTCTGCCTGCCCTCCAGAAGAAAAACTTTGCCCTATGCTGCTAATAAGAAACCCCAAATGATTTTCTAATGCATGCCACTCGATTGTAAAGCAATTATACAGCCTACCCTGTATACTAATGCCCTGTCTGGCACAGCCTGAGACAAGACATCCCAAACGACACCCAGACAGCTGGCCCCAACCTGGACACATAGGACCCGCTATGGCTGTAGGTCGTCATCTCTTCCCAACCTCGGTTTTCAGGCTTCAGCAATGTGGGAAAACCTGCATTGTCTGAAAGGCCATGCCAGTGCTTGAGGGCCGCCTAGGGCACAGACATACATTGTGACCTGCAGCGTGAGTCCCGTATTAAAGTAACGCCTCTCAGTGGCTGGACCAAGATCCTGCATATGGGGCTTGTCATATCCATAGGCCCCCAGGCTTAACCAGAGGGCGAGAATTCCAGTTGTCAGTACCCACTGCTATGCTCTAGAATCCCTCTACTGGTGGGACACATGAAGCAGAAAACAGGACACTTCCCTTCCCACAGAATGACCTCAAACTCTTGGGGGCTGGACAAACTACCAGAGAGGGAGACTTCTACGACCCATGAGGCAACTCCTACATTAAACGGCCATTGTGGACAAAACATCCAGAGACAAAAGCCTGAGCGACTGCCTCCCTCTCACCCTTCTTTCATATCCAGAGGAGCTCCCCTCATGGACTGTAGATCAGGCCTGCCGCAACCTCGGCCCCAAACCTGAGCTGAGTTAGGGTTTTTGGATGTCTGTCTGCACAGCCATGGCCCACACAGACTCCAGGCTGGGGTCTCTGGAGCCACACCACAGAACTGTGCCTGCTCTCTCCTAAGAAACTGCCCATTCCATTGGCCACAACTCTACAAAATAGTAGAAACCTCAAGGTCCCCAAGGACATCCCACTACCGCAAGCCGCACTGGACAAATAGGGGCATTATGACACAAGCTGAGCAACTACTACCTCCATGCAGACACATAGACAGATATCCGCAGAGACAGAAGATTGAACCAGACAGGCCCCTAGGCCCTATTATGAACTCTTGCTTTGGTGTCCAGGTATCACTCCTCAGAGGCCTGGGTTCGAAGACCAGCATACGGGGCTTTCCTGAGGCACCAGACAGAAGACCTCTCCTCTCCACATGGGAAGCTTCCTTGTTGGAGTTGTGTCAAGCCCTTCGGGTTGGAGAATCCTGCAGAGTCCCTTAGCTACTGCCACATTCCAAGGTCTCCATGGCCACCAACCCACATTATGACTCATCCTCAGGAGAGTCCATTTAAACTCAGCCATCTGGGTAGCTCACCCAAGAGCCCGCAGATTGAGCGTGCCTTGTCTCGACCAGGCAATGGGAAGGTGAGTTGGCGTGTCTCGGCATCCATGCTTAGGCCCCTGCTCTCGAGTCTTTCTGTATGGGGCATCAAGGGACCATCCAATAGTACTCGACTGTCCTGAAGAAGGGAACTTTGAAGTTTGGAGCAGCTCACAACTCCCAGCGTAGGGAAACCTCCCTGGCCTCATGACGCCCCCACCCCCTTCAGGAAGGGGCCGTCATGGACACAAACTCCAGCTTGAGGAAACATCTGATACTCGCCCTGACCTCACCTGCAGGAGATCTCGATTCAGCCTCTGCAGAGTGGGCCTGCCATGGTCTTGGCCCCAAAACTCGTGCTAGCTTGTGTTTTCAGACTTCCTTCCTCACAATCCTGGCCACACCCCTCCAGTTTGGCAATTCTGGAGACACAATGCAGCACTCTGCCTGCCCTCCAGAAGAAAAATGTTGCCCTATAGGGCTAACCGGAAACGCCAAATGAGTAACAACCTGCATGCCACGCGACCATACCCCAATTATACAGTCTAGCCTGTGCACTAAAGCCCTGTCTGACACAGCCTGAGGGCAGACTTCCAGTCCAACACCCAGTAAGCTGGCCGTACACAGAGCATATCACACCCACAATGGCTTTAGGCCATCATCTCTACCCAACCTCAGTTTTCACCTGCAGAACCTAGGCCTTATCTCCACTCACTGCTCAGGAGTGAACGTGATGCAAGAATCAGAACTTCTCCTTCGCCTTGGCAAGTAACCTAGTGGTTGGCATGTTGTCCATTGTTCATAGTAGGAGAAAGCAGCATGGACTATGAGGCCCCACCTATCCCTGAGGGCCACAATTTGCACAAACACACATTGTGACCCTCAGCGTGAGCCCTATCCTCATGTAAAGCCTCTTAGTGACTGGAACAACAGCCCACATATGGGGCTTGCCAAGCCCCTAGTCCCCCAATCTCAACCAGAGTTCGAGATGTCTAGTCACCCCTACTCAGGGCTCTACTCTGGAATCCCTATTTGGTGGAACACCTGAGGTAAAAAAAAAAAAAAATACAGAAAGGACTCTTCCCATCCACAGAATGGTCCCAACCCCTTGTGATCAGGCCAAATCACCAGAGAAAGAATTGTCCATGGCCCTTGAGGACACCCCGACATTCCACGGCCACCTTTGACACAAAATCCAGAGACAAAAGCTTATGCAAGCGCCACATACTCGCCCTTTGTTCATAGCACGGAAAATTCTTACTGTCTGTAGATCGAGCCTTCATACATACATCCCCAAACCTAAGCTGAGTTTGTGTTTTCAGACTTCTGTCCCCACAGTCCTGGCCCACACACCGTCCAAGCTGGGGCCCCTGGAGACACACCTCAGGACTGTGGCTTCCCTCTCCAGGGGAATTCTGCCATTTCCATTGGCCACAACCCTATAGATTAGGAGAATCCTCCAAACTCCCCGAGGCCATCCCAATAGTGTTGGCTGCCCAGGACAAACAGGGATGATCTTTCACAAGTTAGGAAACTACCTCCACTCAGACCCAGAGACAGATATCCCCATAGAATAAGATTGAACTGGACAGGCACTTAGGCTCTAATCAGATCCATTGCTTTTGTTTCCAGGCATCTCTCCTCAGAGGCCTGGTTTCCAATACCAGAATACGGGGGATTACTGAGGCACTCATCAGAAAAATCTCATCTCCACATAGGAAATGTACTCTTTGGAGCTCTATAAAAACCTCTGTTTAGGAGAATCTTTCAGGGCCCCGGATCAAGCGCCCCATTCCAAGGTCTCCATGGACTTAAACCCACATTATGATCTATTGTCGGGAGAGTCCATGTCAACTCAACCCCCTTGGTTTCTCCCCCAGGGCCTGCAGATCAAACCTGCTTTGTTGCTAGGAGACAACCTGAATGGGAGGCGGGCTGCCCAGGCATCCATCCTTAGAACCCTACTCTGGAGTCGTTCCACATGGGACATCCTAGTGCCATCCAACAGGTCTCAAGTGTCCCACAGAAGGAATCTTTGCAGTCTGGAGCATCTCACAACTCCCATTGTGGGAAAATCTACATGGCCTCTTGAGACGCTCCACTTTATAAAGGGGCCATCATGGACAGAAACTCCAACCTGAGCAAACGTCTGATATTCGCCCTGACTTCAGGTGCATGAGATCTTGATTCAGCTCTGCAGAGTGTGCCTTCTGTGCACTCACCCCCAAAACTAAGCCTAGCTTGTGTTCTCAGACTACCGTCCTCACACCCCTGCCCCAAAAGCCCTACAGATTGGCAATACTGGGGCCATAATGCAGCACACTGCCTGCCCTCCAGAAGAAAAACGTTGCCTTATGGAGCTACCTAGAAACCCGAATAAGGATCAACTGAACGCCACTCGACTGCACCCCAAATATGCAGTCTACCCTGTCTAATGCCTTGTCTGACACAGCATGAGCCCACACCTCCAGACCTACGCTCTACAGCTGGCCGCACACTGAGCACATTTGACCCATCAGGTCTTTAGGTCTTCATCTCTTCCAACCTCAGTTTTCGGGTTTCAGAACCTAGACCTAAACTCCAAACACTGTCCAGGGGTGAACGTGATGCAGAAACCACAACTCTTCCTTCGCCATGGCTGGAAACCTTGTGGTTGGCATATTCTCCAACGTTCAGTGTGGAAGAATCTAGCGTGGCCCATGAGGCACTTCCCCTGCTTGAGGGCCTTGTTGGGCACAAATAGGCATTGTGAACCTCAGCATGAGCCCTGTCCTCAAGGAAGGCCTCTCAGTGTCTGAATCAAGAGCCCGCCTATTGGACTTGCCATGCCCCTAGGCCCCCAAACTTAAACAGAGGTGGGGATATCCAGTTGTCCCTCCCAAGGACTCTGCTCTGGAATCCCTCTTTTATTGGGACACTTGAGGTACATAAAATAAAATATAAAATAAAATAAAATAAAAAACAGAAAAGACTCCTCCCATCCCACAGAATGTACCCAAACTCTTGGGATCGGGTCAAATCCTCAGAGAAGGAAAGCCATCCACAACCCATGAGGCCACGCCAGCATTCCACCCACATTGTTGACACAAATCCAGAGACAAAACCTGAGCAAGCACCTCAAACTCACCCTTTTTCATATCCCTAAGTGTTATCACGGTCTGTAGATTGGGCGTGCCATACCTATGACCCAATCCTAAGCAGAGTTTGTGTTTTCAGACTTTTGTCACCACAGGCCTGGCCCACACAGCCTCAAGGCTGGGCCCCTAGAGCCAAACTCAGAACTGTGCCTGCCCTCTCCAGGGGATTTCTGCCCATTCCATTGGCCACAACCCTATAGATTAGGAGAAACTCCAAAGTCCCGAAGCCATCCCAATATTATAGGCTGCCCAGGACAAACAGGGGCGATCTGACACAAGCTGAGCAACTACATCCCCTCAGATCCTTAGACACGTATCCTCAGGAAAGAGATTGAACCGGACAGGCACCTATGCCCTAATCATCTCGATTGCTTTTGTTTCCAGTCATCTCTCCTCAGAGTCCTGGTTTCCAATACCAGCATATGGGAGATTCCTTAGGCACTCATCAAAACAATTCTCTTCTATACATAGGAAACGTACTCTTTAGAACCCATCAAAACCTCCGGTTATGAACATCCCTCAAGGCCCCGGATCAAGCACCCCATTCCAAGGTCTACATGGACACAAATGCACATTATGACCCATCCTCAACTCACCCATTTCAAAACACCCGCCTCGGTTGCTCCCCTAGATCCAGCAGATCGAACTTGCCTTGGCGCTATGAGACACCTGGAATGGGAGGCAGGCTGCCCAGGCATCCATCCTTAGAACCCTGCTCTGAATAACTTCCTTATGGGATGTCCTGGAGCCATCCAACAGGTCTCGACTGTCCCACAGAAGGAATCATTGTGGTTTGGAGCATCTCACAATTCCCATCGTGGGAAAACCTCCATGTCCTCGTGACACCGTCCCCTTCATGAAGGGGCCGTCATGGACAGAAACTCCGACGTAAGCCAACGTCTGATCCTAGCTCTGTCTTCAGGCATACGGGATCTCGAATCATCTCTGCAGAGGGTGCCTGCCGTCCCCTCACCCCGAAATCTAAGTCTGGCTCGTGTTCTCAGAATTTTTTCCTCACACTCCTGGCCCACAAGCCTTCCAGTTTGGGAATTCTGGAGCCACTATGTGGCACTGTGTCTTCCCTCCAGAAGAAAAACGTTGCCCTCTGGGGCTACCCAGTAACCACAAATGAGTACCATCCTGCACGAAACTCGACTGCATCCCAATGATACAGTCTAGCCTGGGCACTAATTCCCTGTCTGCCACAGCCTGAGCCTGCACCTCCCAACCCACACTCAACAGCTGGCCGAACACTGAGCACATCAGACACACCATGGCCTTAGGTCTTCATCTCTTCCCAACCTCAGTTTTCAGGCTTCAGAACCTAGACCTTAAATCCAATCACAGTCCAGGAGTGAAAGTGTGGCAGAAATTAGAACTCCTTCTTCCCCATGGCCAGAAAACTTGTGGTTGCCATATTGTGCAACGTTCAGTGTAGGAGAAACCAGCATGGTACATTAGGCCACGCCCTGAATGAGGGGCTCCTTGGGCACAAAAACACATTGTGAAACTCAGTGTGAGACCTATCCTCAAGGAAGGCCTCTCAGTGTCTGGACCAAGAGCCCACATATGGGGCTTGCCATGTTCTTAGGTCCCAATGTTAACCAGAGGTCTGGTTGTCCAGTCGCCCCTCGCCAGGACTCTGCTCTTGAATCCCTCTTTTGGTGGTCCACCTTAGGTAAAAAAAATAATAATAATAAAAAAATAAACAAAAAAACAAGAAAGGCCTCCTCCCTTCCCACAGAATGACCCCAAACTCTTGGGATCGGGTCAAATCCCAGAAAGGGAGCCTCATCAATGGCCCATGAGGACACCCCGACATTCCATGGCAATCGGTGACACAATTCCGGAAAAAAAAAAAAAAAAGCATGAGCCAGCACCTCACATTCGCCCTTTGTTCATATCCCGAAGAGTTCTCCTCACGGTCTATAGATCGGGCCGGCCATACCTTCATCCCACAACCTAAGTGGAGTTTGTGTTTTCAGACTTTTGTCCAAATAGCCCTGGACCACACACGCTCCACACTTGGGTCCCTGGAGCCACACCTCAGGACTGTGCTTCCCTTTCAAGGGAATTCTTCCCATTCCATTGGCCACAACCTTGCAAATGAGGAAAAACCTCCAAAGTCACCGAGGCCATCCCAATAGTGTAGGCCGCCCAGGACAAACAGGGGTGATCTCAAACCAGCTGGGCAACTACCTCCACTCAGACAACAGATGCCCCAGAGAAGAATATTGAACCGGACAGGCCGCTAGGCCCTAATCAGATCCATTGCTTTGGTTTCCAGGCATCTCTCCTCAGAGGCCTCGTTTCCAATACCAGCATATGGTGGTTTCCTGAGGCACCAATAAGAACAAATCTCGTCTCCCCATGGAAAACTTGCTCATTGGAGCTTTGTCATAACCTCTGGTTAGGAGAATCCTTCAGGGCCCTGGTGCCACTGCCCCATACCAAGGTCTCCATGGACTCAAACCAATATTAAGACCATCCTCAGGAAAGTCCATTTCAACTCAGCCCCCTCTGTTGCTACCCCAAGCCAGCAGATCAAACGTTTCTTGTTGCTAGGAGACAATTGGAATGTGAGGCTGGCTGCCCAGGCATCCATACTTAGAACCCTGTTCTGGAAAAATACCTTATAAGACGTCCTGGAGCCATCCAACAAATCTTAATTGTCCCACAGAAGGAATCCTTGTGGTTTGGAGCATCTCACTACTCCAATAGTGGGAAAACCCCCATGGGCTCATAATATCCCCCCTTCATGAAGAGACCAACATGGACAGAAACTCAAACCTGAGCCAAAGTCTGATCCTCGACCTGACTTCAGACGCATGAGATCTCAATTCAGCTCTGCAGAGTGTTCCTGCCATGTCCTTGCCCCGAAACCTAAGCCTA
>NW_028134735.1:0-89000 GCF_964662115.1 Mustela nivalis | reverse complement strand
TAGCCCTATAGGGCAACATTTTTTCTTCTGGAGGGCAGGCACAGTGCTGCATTGTGTCTCCAGAATTGCCAAACTGGAGGGGTGTGGCCAGGATTGTGAGGAAGGAAGTCTGAAAACACAAGCTAGCACGAGTTTTGGGGCCAAGAGCATGGCAGGCCCACTCTGCAGAGGCTGAATCGAGATCTCCTGCAGGTGAGGTCAGGGCGAGTATCAGATGTTGCCTCAAGCTGGAGTTTGTGTCCATGACGGCCCCTTCCTGAAGGGGTGGGGGCGTCATGAGGCCAGGGAGGTTTCCCTACGCTGGGAGTTGTGAGCTGCTCCAAACTTCAAAGTTTCCTTCTTCAGGACAGTCGAGTACTATTGGATGGTCCCTTGATGCCCCATACAAAAAGACTCGAGAGCAGGGGCCTAAGCATGGATGCCGAGACACGCCAACTCACCTTCCCATTGCCTGGTCGAGACAAGGCACGCTCAATCTGCGGGCTCTTGGGTGAGCTACCCAGAAGGCTGAGTTTAAATGGACTCTCCTGAGGATGAGTCATAATGTGGGTTGGTGGCCATGGAGACCTTGGAATGTGGCAGTAGCTAAGGGACTCTGCAGGATTCTCCAAACCGAAGGGCTTGACACAACTCCAACAAGGAAGCTTCCCATGTGGAGTGGAGAGGTCTTCTGTCTGGTGCCTCAGGAAAGCCCCGTATGCTGGTCTTCGAACCCAGGCCTCTGAGGAGTGATACCTGGACACCAAAGCAAGAGTTCATAATAGGGCCTAGGGGCCTGTCTGGTTCAATCTTCTGTCTCTGCGGATATCTGTCTATGTGTCTGCATGGAGGTAGTAGTTGCTCAGCTTGTGTCATAATGCCCCTATTTGTCCAGTGCGGCTTGCGGTAGTGGGATGTCCTTGGGGACCTTGAGGTTTCTACTATTTTGTAGAGTTGTGGCCAATGGAATGGGCAGTTTCTTAGGAGAGAGCAGGCACAGTTCTGTGGTGTGGCTCCAGAGACCCCAGCCTGGAGTCTGTGTGGGCCATGGCTGTGCAGACAGACATCCAAAAACCCTAACTCAGCTCAGGTTTGGGGCCGAGGTTACGGCAGGCCTGATCTACAGTCCATGAGGGGAGCTCCTCTGGATATGAAAGAAGGGTGAGAGGGAGGCAGTCGCTCAGGCTTTTGTCTCTGGATGTTTTGTCCACAATGGCCGTTTAATGTAGGAGTTGCCTCATGGGTCGTAGAAGTCTCCCTCTCTGGTAGTTTGTCCAGCCCCCAAGAGTTTGAGGTCATTCTGTGGGAAGGGAAGTGTCCTGTTTTCTGCTTCATGTGTCCCACCAGTAGAGGGATTCTAGAGCATAGCAGTGGGTACTGACAACTGGAATACTCGCCCTCTGGTTAAGCCTGGGGGCCTACGGATATGACAAGCCCCATATGCAGGATCTTGGTCCAGCCACTGAGAGGCGTTACTTTAATACGGGACTCACGCTGCAGGTCACAATGTATGTCTGTGCCCTAGGCGGCCCTCAAGCACTGGCATGGCCTTTCAGACAATGCAGGTTTTCCCACATTGCTGAAGCCTGAAAACCGAGGTTGGGAAGAGATGACGACCTACAGCCATAGCGGGTCCTATGTGTCCAGGTTGGGGCCAGCTGTCTGGGTGTCGTTTGGGATGTCTTGTCTCAGGCTGTGCCAGACAGGGCATTAGTATACAGGGTAGGCTGTATAATTGCTTTACAATCGAGTGGCATGCATTAGAAAATCATTTGGGGTTTCTTATTAGCAGCATAGGGCAAAGTTTTTCTTCTGGAGGGCAGGCAGAGTGCTGCATTGTGGCATCGGAATTCCCAAACTGGAGGGCTTGTGGGCCAGGAGAGTGAGGACGGAAGTCTGAGAACACAAGCTAGGCTTAGGTTTCGGGGCAAGGACATGGCAGGCACACTCTGCAGAGCTGAATTGACATCTCATGCGTCTGAAGTCAGGTCGAGGATCAGACTTTGGCTCAGGTTTGAGTTTCTGTCCATGTTGGTCTCTTCATGAAGGGGGGATATTATGAGCCCATGGGGGTTTTCCCACTATTGGAGTAGTGAGATGCTCCAAACCACAAGGATTCCTTCTGTGGGACAATTAAGATTTGTTGGATGGCTCCAGGACGTCTTATAAGGTATTTTTCCAGAACAGGGTTCTAAGTATGGATGCCTGGGCAGCCAGCCTCACATTCCAATTGTCTCCTAGCAACAAGAAACGTTTGATCTGCTGGCTTGGGGTAGCAACAGAGGGGGCTGAGTTGAAATGGACTTTCCTGAGGATGGTCTTAATGTTGGTTTGAGTCCATGGAGACCTTGGTATGGGGCAGTGGCACCAGGGCCCTGAAGGATTCTCCTAACCAGAGGTTATGACAAAGCTCCAATGAGCAAGTTTTCCATGGGGAGACGAGATTTGTTCTTATTGGTGCCTCAGGAAACCACCATATGCTGGTATTGGAAACGAGGCCTCTGAGGAGAGATGCCTGGAAACCAAAGCAATGGATCTGATTAGGGCCTAGGGGCCTGTCCGGTTCAATATTCTTCTCTGGGGCATCTGTTGTCTGAGTGGAGGTAGTTGCTCAGCTGGTTTGAGATCACCCCTGTTTGTCCTGGGCGGCCTACACTATTGGGATGGCCTCGGTGACTTTGGAGGTTTTTCCTCATTTGCAAGGTTGTGGCCAATGGAATGGGAAGAATTCCCTTGAAAGGGAAGCACAGTCCTGAGGTGTGGCTCCAGGGACCCAAGTGTGGAGCGTGTGTGGTCCAGGGCTATTTGGACAAAAGTCTGAAAACACAAACTCCACTTAGGTTGTGGGATGAAGGTATGGCCGGCCCGATCTATAGACCGTGAGGAGAACTCTTCGGGATATGAACAAAGGGCGAATGTGAGGTGCTGGCTCATGCTTTTTTTTTTTTTTTTTTTTTCTGGAATTGTGTCACCGATTGCCATGGAATGTCGGGGTGTCCTCATGGGCCATTGATGAGGCTCCCTTTCTGGGGATTTGACCCGATCCCAAGAGTTTGGGGTCATTCTGTGGGAAGGGAGGAGGCCTTTCTTGTTTTTTTGTTTATTTTTTTATTATTATTATTTTTTTTACCTAAGGTGGACCACCAAAAGAGGGATTCAAGAGCAGAGTCCTGGCGAGGGGCGACTGGACAACCAGACCTCTGGTTAACATTGGGACCTAAGAACATGGCAAGCCCCATATGTGGGCTCTTGGTCCAGACACTGAGAGGCCTTCCTTGAGGATAGGTCTCACACTGAGTTTCACAATGTGTTTTTGTGCCCAAGGAGCCCCTCATTCAGGGCGTGGCCTAATGTACCATGCTGGTTTCTCCTACACTGAACGTTGCACAATATGGCAACCACACGTTTTCTGGCCATGGGGAAGAAGGAGTTCTAATTTCTGCCACACTTTCACTCCTGGACTGTGATTGGATTTAAGGTCTAGGTTCTGAAGCCTGAAAACTGAGGTTGGGAAGAGATGAAGACCTAAGGCCATGGTGTGTCTGATGTGCTCAGTGTTCGGCCAGCTGTTGAGTGTGGGTTGGGAGGTGCAGGCTCAGGCTGTGGCAGACAGGGAATTAGTGCCCAGGCTAGACTGTATCATTGGGATGCAGTCGAGTTTCGTGCAGGATGGTACTCATTTGTGGTTACTGGGTAGCCCCAGAGGGCAACGTTTTTCTTCTGGAGGGAAGACACAGTGCCACATAGTGGCTCCAGAATTCCCAAACTGGAAGGCTTGTGGGCCAGGAGTGTGAGGAAAAAATTCTGAGAACACGAGCCAGACTTAGATTTCGGGGTGAGGGGACGGCAGGCACCCTCTGCAGAGATGATTCGAGATCCCGTATGCCTGAAGACAGAGCTAGGATCAGACGTTGGCTTACGTCGGAGTTTCTGTCCATGACGGCCCCTTCATGAAGGGGACGGTGTCACGAGGACATGGAGGTTTTCCCACGATGGGAATTGTGAGATGCTCCAAACCACAATGATTCCTTCTGTGGGACAGTCGAGACCTGTTGGATGGCTCCAGGACATCCCATAAGGAAGTTATTCAGAGCAGGGTTCTAAGGATGGATGCCTGGGCAGCCTGCCTCCCATTCCAGGTGTCTCATAGCGCCAAGGCAAGTTCGATCTGCTGGATCTAGGGGAGCAACCGAGGCGGGTGTTTTGAAATGGGTGAGTTGAGGATGGGTCATAATGTGCATTTGTGTCCATGTAGACCTTGGAATGGGGTGCTTGATCCGGGGCCTTGAGGGATGTTCATAACCGGAGGTTTTGATGGGTTCTAAAGAGTACGTTTCCTATGTATAGAAGAGAATTGTTTTGATGAGTGCCTAAGGAATCTCCCATATGCTGGTATTGGAAACCAGGACTCTGAGGAGAGATGACTGGAAACAAAAGCAATCGAGATGATTAGGGCATAGGTGCCTGTCCGGTTCAATCTCTTTCCTGAGGATACGTGTCTAAGGATCTGAGGGGATGTAGTTGCTCAGCTTGTGTCAGATCGCCCCTGTTTGTCCTGGGCAGCCTATAATATTGGGATGGCTTCGGGACTTTGGAGTTTCTCCTAATCTATAGGGTTGTGGCCAATGGAATGGGCAGAAATCCCCTGGAGAGGGCAGGCACAGTTCTGAGTTTGGCTCTAGGGGCCCAGCCTTGAGGCTGTGTGGGCCAGGCCTGTGGGGACAAAAGTCTGAAAACACAAACTCTGCTTAGGATTGGGGACATAGGTATGGCACGCCCAATCTACAGAACGTGATAACACTTAGGGATATGAAAAAGGGTGAGTTTGAGGTGCTTGCTCAGGTTTTGTCTCTGGATTTGTGTCAACAATGTGGGTGGAATGCTGGCGTGGCCTCATGGGTTGTGGATGGCTTTCCTTCTCTGAGGATTTGACCCGATCCCAAGAGTTTGGGTACATTCTGTGGGATGGGGGGAGTCTTTTCTGTTTTTTATTTTATTTTATTTTATATTTTATTTTATGGACCTCAAGTGTCCCAATAAAAGAGGGATTCCAGAGCAGAGTCCTTGGGAGGGACAACTGGATATCCCCACCTCTGTTTAAGTTTGGGGGCCTAGGGGCATGGCAAGTCCAATAGGCGGGCTCTTGATTCAGACACTGAGAGGCCTTCCTTGAGGACAGGGCTCATGCTGAGGTTCACAATGCCTATTTGTGCCCAACAAGGCCCTCAAGCAGGGGAAGTGCCTCATGGGCCACGCTAGATTCTTCCACACTGAACGTTGGAGAATATGCCAACCACAAGGTTTCCAGCCATGGCGAAGGAAGAGTTGTGGTTTCTGCATCACGTTCACCCCTGGACAGTGTTTGGAGTTTAGGTCTAGGTTCTGAAACCCGAAAACTGAGGTTGGAAGAGATGAAGACCTAAGGACCTGATGGGTCCAATGTGCTCAGTGTGCGGCCAGCTGTAGAGCGTAGGTCTGGAGGTGTGGGCTCATGCTGTGTCAGACAAGGCATTAGACAGGGTAGACTGCATATTTGGGGTGCAGTCGAGTGGCGTTCAGTTGATCCTTATTCGGGTTTCTAGGTAGCTCCATAAGGCAACGTTTTTCTTCTGGAGGGCAGGCAGTGTGCTGCATTATGGCCCCAGTATTGCCAATCTGTAGGGCTTTTGGGGCAGGGGTGTGAGGACGGTAGTCTGAGAACACAAGCTAGGCTTAGTTTTGGGGGTGAGTGCACAGAAGGCACACTCTGCAGAGCTGAATCAAGATCTCATGCACCTGAAGTCAGGGCGAATATCAGACGTTTGCTCAGGTTGGAGTTTCTGTCCATGATGGCCCCTTTATAAAGTGGAGCGTCTCAAGAGGCCATGTAGATTTTCCCACAATGGGAGTTGTGAGATGCTCCAGACTGCAAAGATTCCTTCTGTGGGACACTTGAGACCTGTTGGATGGCACTAGGATGTCCCATGTGGAACGACTCCAGAGTAGGGTTCTAAGGATGGATGCCTGGGCAGCCCGCCTCCCATTCTAGTTGTCTCCTAGCAACAAGGCAGGTTTGATCTGCAGGCCCTGGGGGAGAAACCAAGGGGGTTGAGTTGACATGGACTCTCCCGACAATAGATCATAATGTGGGTTTAAGTCCATGGAGACCTTGGAATGGGGCGCTTGATCCGGGGCCCTGAAAGATTCTCCTAAACAGAGGTTTTTATAGAGCTCCAAAGAGTACATTTCCTATGTGGAGATGAGATTTTTCTGATGAGTGCCTCAGTAATCCCCCGTATTCTGGTATTGGAAACCAGGCCTCTGAGGAGAGATGCCTGGAAACAAAAGCAATGGATCTGATTAGAGCCTAAGTGCCTGTCCAGTTCAATCTCATTCTATGGGGATATCTGTCTCTGGGTCTGAGTGGAGGTAGTTTCCTAACTTGTGAAAGATCATCCCTGTTTGTCCTGGGCAGCCAACACTATTGGGATGGCCTCGGGGAGTTTGGAGGATTCTCCTAATCTATAGGGTTGTGGCCAATGGAAATGGCAGAATTCCCCTGGAGAGGGAAGCCACAGTCCTGAGGTGTGTCTCCAGGGGCCCCAGCTTGGACGGTGTGTGGGCCAGGACTGTGGGGACAGAAGTCTGAAAACACAAACTCAGCTTAGGTTTGGGGATGTATGTATGAAGGCTCGATCTACAGACAGTAAGAATTTTCCGTGCTATGAACAAAGGGCGAGTATGTGGCGCTTGCTCAAGCTTTTGTCTCTGGATTTTGTGTCAACGGTGGCCGTGGAATGTCGGGGTGTCCTCAAGGGCCATGGACAATTCTTTCTCTGGTGATTTGGCCTGATCCCAAGGGGTTGGGATCATTCTGTGGATGGGAAGAGTCCTTTCTGTATTTTTTTTTTTTTACCTCAGGTGTTCCACCAAATAGGGATTCCAGAGTAGAGCCCTGAGTAGGGGTGACTAGACATCTCGAACTCTGGTTGAGATTGGGGGACTAGGGGCTTGGCAAGCCCCATATGTGGGCTGTTGTTCCAGTCACTAAGAGGCTTTACATGAGGATAGGGCTCACGCTGAGGGTCACAATGTGTGTTTGTGCATATTGTGGCCCTCAGGGATAGGTGGGGCCTCATAGTCCATGCTGCTTTCTCCTACTATGAACAATGGACAACATGCCAACCACTAGGTTACTTGCCAAGGCGAAGGAGAAGTTCTGATTCTTGCATCACGTTCACTCCTTAGCAGTGAGTGGAGATAAGGCCTAGGTTCTGCAGGTGAAAACTGAGGTTGGGTAGAGATGATGGCCTAAAGCCATTGTGGGTGTGATATGCTCTGTGTACGGCCAGCTTTCTGGGTGTTGGACTGGAGGTCTGCCCTCAGGCTGTGTCAGACAGGGCTTTAGTGCACAGGCTAGACTGTATAATTGGGGTATGGTCGCGTGGCATGCAGGTTGTTACTCATTTGGCGTTTCCGGTTAGCCCTATAGGGCAACATTTTTCTTCTGGAGGGCAGGCACAGTGCTGCATTGTGTCTCCAGAATTGCCAAACTGGAGGGGTGTGGCCAGGATTGTGAGGAAGGAAGTCTGAAAACACAAGCTAGCACGAGTTTTGGGGCCAAGAGCATGGCAGGCCCACTCTGCAGAGGCTGAATCGAGATCTCCTGCAGGTGAGGTCAGGGCGAGTATCAGATGTTGCCTCAAGCTGGAGTTTGTGTCCATGACGGCCCCTTCCTGAAGGGGGTGGGGGCGTCATGAGGCCAGGGAGGTTTCCCTACGCTGGGAGTTGTGAGCTGCTCCAAACTTCAAAGTTTCCTTCTTCAGGACAGTCGAGTACTATTGGATGGTCCCTTGATGCCCCATACAAAAAGACTCGAGAGCAGGGGCCTAAGCATGGATGCCGAGACACGCCAACTCACCTTCCCATTGCCTGGTCGAGACAAGGCACGCTCAATCTGCGGGCTCTTGGGTGAGCTACCCAGAAGGCTGAGTTTAAATGGACTCTCCTGAGGATGAGTCATAATGTGGGTTGGTGGCCATGGAGACCTTGGAATGTGGCAGTAGCTAAGGGACTCTGCAGGATTCTCCAAACCGAAGGGCTTGACACAACTCCAACAAGGAAGCTTCCCATGTGGAGAGGAGAGGTCTTCTGTCTGGTGCCTCAGGAAAGCCCCGTATGCTGGTCTTCGAACCCAGGCCTCTGAGGAGTGATACCTGGACACCAAAGCAAGAGTTCATAATAGGGCCTAGGGGCCTGTCTGGTTCAATCTTCTGTCTCTGCGGATATCTGTCTATGTGTCTGCATGGAGGTAGTAGTTGCTCAGCTTGTGTCATAATGCCCCTATTTGTCCAGTGCGGCTTGCGGTAGTGGGATGTCCTTGGGGACCTTGAGGTTTCTACTATTTTGTAGAGTTGTGGCCAATGGAATGGGCAGTTTCTTAGGAGAGAGCAGGCACAGTTCTGTGGTGTGGCTCCAGAGACCCCAGCCTGGAGTCTGTGTGGGCCATGGCTGTGCAGACAGACATCCAAAAACCCTAACTCAGCTCAGGTTTGGGGCCGAGGTTACGGCAGGCCTGATCTACAGTCCATGAGGGGAGCTCCTCTGGATATGAAAGAAGGGTGAGAGGGAGGCAGTCGCTCAGGCTTTTGTCTCTGGATGTTTTGTCCACAATGGCCGTTTAATGTAGGAGTTGCCTCATGGGTCGTAGAAGTCTCCCTCTCTGGTAGTTTGTCCAGCCCCCAAGAGTTTGAGGTCATTCTGTGGGAAGGGAAGTGTCCTGTTTTCTGCTTCATGTGTCCCACCAGTAGAGGGATTCTAGAGCATAGCAGTGGGTACTGACAACTGGAATACTCGCCCTCTGGTTAAGCCTGGGGGCCTACGGATATGACAAGCCCCATATGCAGGATCTTGGTCCAGCCACTGAGAGGCGTTACTTTAATACGGGACTCACGCTGCAGGTCACAATGTATGTCTGTGCCCTAGGCGGCCCTCAAGCACTGGCATGGCCTTTCAGACAATGCAGGTTTTCCCACATTGCTGAAGCCTGAAAACCGAGGTTGGGAAGAGATGACGACCTACAGCCATAGCGGGTCCTATGTGTCCAGGTTGGGGCCAGCTGTCTGGGTGTCGTTTGGGATGTCTTGTCTCAGGCTGTGCCAGACAGGGCATTAGTATACAGGGTAGGCTGTATAATTGCTTTACAATCGAGTGGCATGCATTAGAAAATCATTTGGGGTTTCTTATTAGCAGCATAGGGCAAAGTTTTTCTTCTGGAGGGCAGGCAGAGTGCTGCATTGTGGCATCGGAATTCCCAAACTGGAGGGCTTGTGGGCCAGGAGAGTGAGGACGGAAGTCTGAGAACACAAGCTAGGCTTAGGTTTCGGGGCAAGGACATGGCAGGCACACTCTGCAGAGCTGAATTGACATCTCATGCGTCTGAAGTCAGGTCGAGGATCAGACTTTGGCTCAGGTTTGAGTTTCTGTCCATGTTGGTCTCTTCATGAAGGGGGGATATTATGAGCCCATGGGGGTTTTCCCACTATTGGAGTAGTGAGATGCTCCAAACCACAAGGATTCCTTCTGTGGGACAATTAAGATTTGTTGGATGGCTCCAGGACGTCTTATAAGGTATTTTTCCAGAACAGGGTTCTAAGTATGGATGCCTGGGCAGCCAGCCTCACATTCCAATTGTCTCCTAGCAACAAGAAACGTTTGATCTGCTGGCTTGGGGTAGCAACAGAGGGGGCTGAGTTGAAATGGACTTTCCTGAGGATGGTCTTAATGTTGGTTTGAGTCCATGGAGACCTTGGTATGGGGCAGTGGCACCAGGGCCCTGAAGGATTCTCCTAACCAGAGGTTATGACAAAGCTCCAATGAGCAAGTTTTCCATGGGGAGACGAGATTTGTTCTTATTGGTGCCTCAGGAAACCACCATATGCTGGTATTGGAAACGAGGCCTCTGAGGAGAGATGCCTGGAAACCAAAGCAATGGATCTGATTAGGGCCTAGGGGCCTGTCCGGTTCAATATTCTTCTCTGGGGCATCTGTTGTCTGAGTGGAGGTAGTTGCTCAGCTGGTTTGAGATCACCCCTGTTTGTCCTGGGCGGCCTACACTATTGGGATGGCCTCGGTGACTTTGGAGGTTTTTCCTCATTTGCAAGGTTGTGGCCAATGGAATGGGAAGAATTCCCTTGAAAGGGAAGCACAGTCCTGAGGTGTGGCTCCAGGGACCCAAGTGTGGAGCGTGTGTGGTCCAGGGCTATTTGGACAAAAGTCTGAAAACACAAACTCCACTTAGGTTGTGGGATGAAGGTATGGCCGGCCCGATCTATAGACCGTGAGGAGAACTCTTCGGGATATGAACAAAGGGCGAATGTGAGGTGCTGGCTCATGCTTTTTTTTTTTTTTTTTTTTTTTCTGGAATTGTGTCACCGATTGCCATGGAATGTCGGGGTGTCCTCATGGGCCATTGATGAGGCTCCCTTTCTGGGGATTTGACCCGATCCCAAGAGTTTGGGGTCATTCTGTGGGAAGGGAGGAGGCCTTTCTTGTTTTTTTGTTTATTTTTTTATAATTATTATTTTTTTTACCTAAGGTGGACCACCAAAAGAGGGATTCAAGAGCAGAGTCCTGGCGAGGGGCGACTGGACAACCAGACCTCTGGTTAACATTGGGACCTAAGAACATGGCAAGCCCCATATGTGGGCTCTTGGTCCAGACACTGAGAGGCCTTCCTTGAGGATAGGTCTCACACTGAGTTTCACAATGTGTTTTTGTGCCCAAGGAGCCCCTCATTCAGGGCGTGGCCTAATGTACCATGCTGGTTTCTCCTACACTGAACGTTGCACAATATGGCAACCACACGTTTTCTGGCCATGGGGAAGAAGGAGTTCTAATTTCTGCCACACTTTCACTCCTGGACTGTGATTGGATTTAAGGTCTAGGTTCTGAAGCCTGAAAACTGAGGTTGGGAAGAGATGAAGACCTAAGGCCATGGTGTGTCTGATGTGCTCAGTGTTCGGCCAGCTGTTGAGTGTGGGTTGGGAGGTGCAGGCTCAGGCTGTGGCAGACAGGGAATTAGTGCCCAGGCTAGACTGTATCATTGGGATGCAGTCGAGTTTCGTGCAGGATGGTACTCATTTGTGGTTACTGGGTAGCCCCAGAGGGCAACGTTTTTCTTCTGGAGGGAAGACACAGTGCCACATAGTGGCTCCAGAATTCCCAAACTGGAAGGCTTGTGGGCCAGGAGTGTGAGGAAAAAATTCTGAGAACACGAGCCAGACTTAGATTTCGGGGTGAGGGGACGGCAGGCACCCTCTGCAGAGATGATTCGAGATCCCGTATGCCTGAAGACAGAGCTAGGATCAGACGTTGGCTTACGTCGGAGTTTCTGTCCATGACGGCCCCTTCATGAAGGGGACGGTGTCACGAGGACATGGAGGTTTTCCCACGATGGGAATTGTGAGATGCTCCAAACCACAATGATTCCTTCTGTGGGACAGTCGAGACCTGTTGGATGGCTCCAGGACATCCCATAAGGAAGTTATTCAGAGCAGGGTTCTAAGGATGGATGCCTGGGCAGCCTGCCTCCCATTCCAGGTGTCTCATAGCGCCAAGGCAAGTTCGATCTGCTGGATCTAGGGGAGCAACCGAGGCGGGTGTTTTGAAATGGGTGAGTTGAGGATGGGTCATAATGTGCATTTGTGTCCATGTAGACCTTGGAATGGGGTGCTTGATCCGGGGCCTTGAGGGATGTTCATAACCGGAGGTTTTGATGGGTTCTAAAGAGTACGTTTCCTATGTATAGAAGAGAATTGTTTTGATGAGTGCCTAAGGAATCTCCCATATGCTGGTATTGGAAACCAGGACTCTGAGGAGAGATGACTGGAAACAAAAGCAATCGAGATGATTAGGGCATAGGTGCCTGTCCGGTTCAATCTCTTTCCTGAGGATACGTGTCTAAGGATCTGAGGGGATGTAGTTGCTCAGCTTGTGTCAGATCGCCCCTGTTTGTCCTGGGCAGCCTATAATATTGGGATGGCTTCGGGACTTTGGAGTTTCTCCTAATCTATAGGGTTGTGGCCAATGGAATGGGCAGAAATCCCCTGGAGAGGGCAGGCACAGTTCTGAGTTTGGCTCTAGGGGCCCAGCCTTGAGGCTGTGTGGGCCAGGCCTGTGGGGACAAAAGTCTGAAAACACAAACTCTGCTTAGGATTGGGGACATAGGTATGGCACGCCCAATCTACAGAACGTGATAACACTTAGGGATATGAAAAAGGGTGAGTTTGAGGTGCTTGCTCAGGTTTTGTCTCTGGATTTGTGTCAACAATGTGGGTGGAATGCTGGCGTGGCCTCATGGGTTGTGGATGGCTTTCCTTCTCTGAGGATTTGACCCGATCCCAAGAGTTTGGGTACATTCTGTGGGATGGGGGGAGTCTTTTCTGTTTTTTATTTTATTTTATTTTATATTTTATTTTATGGACCTCAAGTGTCCCAATAAAAGAGGGATTCCAGAGCAGAGTCCTTGGGAGGGACAACTGGATATCCCCACCTCTGTTTAAGTTTGGGGGCCTAGGGGCATGGCAAGTCCAATAGGCGGGCTCTTGATTCAGACACTGAGAGGCCTTCCTTGAGGACAGGGCTCATGCTGAGGTTCACAATGCCTATTTGTGCCCAACAAGGCCCTCAAGCAGGGGAAGTGCCTCATGGGCCACGCTAGATTCTTCCACACTGAACGTTGGAGAATATGCCAACCACAAGGTTTCCAGCCATGGCGAAGGAAGAGTTGTGGTTTCTGCATCACGTTCACCCCTGGACAGTGTTTGGAGTTTAGGTCTAGGTTCTGAAACCCGAAAACTGAGGTTGGAAGAGATGAAGACCTAAGGACCTGATGGGTCCAATGTGCTCAGTGTGCGGCCAGCTGTAGAGCGTAGGTCTGGAGGTGTGGGCTCATGCTGTGTCAGACAAGGCATTAGACAGGGTAGACTGCATATTTGGGGTGCAGTCGAGTGGCGTTCAGTTGATCCTTATTCGGGTTTCTAGGTAGCTCCATAAGGCAACGTTTTTCTTCTGGAGGGCAGGCAGTGTGCTGCATTATGGCCCCAGTATTGCCAATCTGTAGGGCTTTTGGGGCAGGGGTGTGAGGACGGTAGTCTGAGAACACAAGCTAGGCTTAGTTTTGGGGGTGAGTGCACAGAAGGCACACTCTGCAGAGCTGAATCAAGATCTCATGCACCTGAAGTCAGGGCGAATATCAGACGTTTGCTCAGGTTGGAGTTTCTGTCCATGATGGCCCCTTTATAAAGTGGAGCGTCTCAAGAGGCCATGTAGATTTTCCCACAATGGGAGTTGTGAGATGCTCCAGACTGCAAAGATTCCTTCTGTGGGACACTTGAGACCTGTTGGATGGCACTAGGATGTCCCATGTGGAACGACTCCAGAGTAGGGTTCTAAGGATGGATGCCTGGGCAGCCCGCCTCCCATTCTAGTTGTCTCCTAGCAACAAGGCAGGTTTGATCTGCAGGCCCTGGGGGAGAAACCAAGGGGGTTGAGTTGACATGGACTCTCCCGACAATAGATCATAATGTGGGTTTAAGTCCATGGAGACCTTGGAATGGGGCGCTTGATCCGGGGCCCTGAAAGATTCTCCTAAACAGAGGTTTTTATAGAGCTCCAAAGAGTACATTTCCTATGTGGAGATGAGATTTTTCTGATGAGTGCCTCAGTAATCCCCCGTATTCTGGTATTGGAAACCAGGCCTCTGAGGAGAGATGCCTGGAAACAAAAGCAATGGATCTGATTAGAGCCTAAGTGCCTGTCCAGTTCAATCTCATTCTATGGGGATATCTGTCTCTGGGTCTGAGTGGAGGTAGTTTCCTAACTTGTGAAAGATCATCCCTGTTTGTCCTGGGCAGCCAACACTATTGGGATGGCCTCGGGGAGTTTGGAGGATTCTCCTAATCTATAGGGTTGTGGCCAATGGAAATGGCAGAATTCCCCTGGAGAGGGAAGCCACAGTCCTGAGGTGTGTCTCCAGGGGCCCCAGCTTGGACGGTGTGTGGGCCAGGACTGTGGGGACAGAAGTCTGAAAACACAAACTCAGCTTAGGTTTGGGGATGTATGTATGAAGGCTCGATCTACAGACAGTAAGAATTTTCCGTGCTATGAACAAAGGGCGAGTATGTGGCGCTTGCTCAAGCTTTTGTCTCTGGATTTTGTGTCAACGGTGGCCGTGGAATGTCGGGGTGTCCTCAAGGGCCATGGACAATTCTTTCTCTGGTGATTTGGCCTGATCCCAAGGGGTTGGGATCATTCTGTGGATGGGAAGAGTCCTTTCTGTATTTTTTTTTTTTTACCTCAGGTGTTCCACCAAATAGGGATTCCAGAGTAGAGCCCTGAGTAGGGGTGACTAGACATCTCGAACTCTGGTTGAGATTGGGGGACTAGGGGCTTGGCAAGCCCCATATGTGGGCTGTTGTTCCAGTCACTAAGAGGCTTTACATGAGGATAGGGCTCACGCTGAGGGTCACAATGTGTGTTTGTGCATATTGTGGCCCTCAGGGATAGGTGGGGCCTCATAGTCCATGCTGCTTTCTCCTACTATGAACAATGGACAACATGCCAACCACTAGGTTACTTGCCAAGGCGAAGGAGAAGTTCTGATTCTTGCATCACGTTCACTCCTTAGCAGTGAGTGGAGATAAGGCCTAGGTTCTGCAGGTGAAAACTGAGGTTGGGTAGAGATGATGGCCTAAAGCCATTGTGGGTGTGATATGCTCTGTGTACGGCCAGCTTTCTGGGTGTTGGACTGGAGGTCTGCCCTCAGGCTGTGTCAGACAGGGCTTTAGTGCACAGGCTAGACTGTATAATTGGGGTATGGTCGCGTGGCATGCAGGTTGTTACTCATTTGGCGTTTCCGGTTAGCCCTATAGGGCAACATTTTTCTTCTGGAGGGCAGGCACAGTGCTGCATTGTGTCTCCAGAATTGCCAAACTGGAGGGGTGTGGCCAGGATTGTGAGGAAGGAAGTCTGAAAACACAAGCTAGCACGAGTTTTGGGGCCAAGAGCATGGCAGGCCCACTCTGCAGAGGCTGAATCGAGATCTCCTGCAGGTGAGGTCAGGGCGAGTATCAGATGTTGCCTCAAGCTGGAGTTTGTGTCCATGACGGCCCCTTCCTGAAGGGGGTGGGGGCGTCATGAGGCCAGGGAGGTTTCCCTACGCTGGGAGTTGTGAGCTGCTCCAAACTTCAAAGTTTCCTTCTTCAGGACAGTCGAGTACTATTGGATGGTCCCTTGATGCCCCATACAAAAAGACTCGAGAGCAGGGGCCTAAGCATGGATGCCGAGACACGCCAACTCACCTTCCCATTGCCTGGTCGAGACAAGGCACGCTCAATCTGCGGGCTCTTGGGTGAGCTACCCAGAAGGCTGAGTTTAAATGGACTCTCCTGAGGATGAGTCATAATGTGGGTTGGTGGCCATGGAGACCTTGGAATGTGGCAGTAGCTAAGGGACTCTGCAGGATTCTCCAAACCGAAGGGCTTGACACAACTCCAACAAGGAAGCTTCCCATGTGGAGAGGAGAGGTCTTCTGTCTGGTGCCTCAGGAAAGCCCCGTATGCTGGTCTTCGAACCCAGGCCTCTGAGGAGTGATACCTGGACACCAAAGCAAGAGTTCATAATAGGGCCTAGGGGCCTGTCTGGTTCAATCTTCTGTCTCTGCGGATATCTGTCTATGTGTCTGCATGGAGGTAGTAGTTGCTCAGCTTGTGTCATAATGCCCCTATTTGTCCAGTGCGGCTTGCGGTAGTGGGATGTCCTTGGGGACCTTGAGGTTTCTACTATTTTGTAGAGTTGTGGCCAATGGAATGGGCAGTTTCTTAGGAGAGAGCAGGCACAGTTCTGTGGTGTGGCTCCAGAGACCCCAGCCTGGAGTCTGTGTGGGCCATGGCTGTGCAGACAGACATCCAAAAACCCTAACTCAGCTCAGGTTTGGGGCCGAGGTTACGGCAGGCCTGATCTACAGTCCATGAGGGGAGCTCCTCTGGATATGAAAGAAGGGTGAGAGGGAGGCAGTCGCTCAGGCTTTTGTCTCTGGATGTTTTGTCCACAATGGCCGTTTAATGTAGGAGTTGCCTCATGGGTCGTAGAAGTCTCCCTCTCTGGTAGTTTGTCCAGCCCCCAAGAGTTTGAGGTCATTCTGTGGGAAGGGAAGTGTCCTGTTTTCTGCTTCATGTGTCCCACCAGTAGAGGGATTCTAGAGCATAGCAGTGGGTACTGACAACTGGAATACTCGCCCTCTGGTTAAGCCTGGGGGCCTACGGATATGACAAGCCCCATATGCAGGATCTTGGTCCAGCCACTGAGAGGCGTTACTTTAATACGGGACTCACGCTGCAGGTCACAATGTATGTCTGTGCCCTAGGCGGCCCTCAAGCACTGGCATGGCCTTTCAGACAATGCAGGTTTTCCCACATTGCTGAAGCCTGAAAACCGAGGTTGGGAAGAGATGACGACCTACAGCCATAGCGGGTCCTATGTGTCCAGGTTGGGGCCAGCTGTCTGGGTGTCGTTTGGGATGTCTTGTCTCAGGCTGTGCCAGACAGGGCATTAGTATACAGGGTAGGCTGTATAATTGCTTTACAATCGAGTGGCATGCATTAGAAAATCATTTGGGGTTTCTTATTAGCAGCATAGGGCAAAGTTTTTCTTCTGGAGGGCAGGCAGAGTGCTGCATTGTGGCATCGGAATTCCCAAACTGGAGGGCTTGTGGGCCAGGAGAGTGAGGACGGAAGTCTGAGAACACAAGCTAGGCTTAGGTTTCGGGGCAAGGACATGGCAGGCACACTCTGCAGAGCTGAATTGACATCTCATGCGTCTGAAGTCAGGTCGAGGATCAGACTTTGGCTCAGGTTTGAGTTTCTGTCCATGTTGGTCTCTTCATGAAGGGGGGATATTATGAGCCCATGGGGGTTTTCCCACTATTGGAGTAGTGAGATGCTCCAAACCACAAGGATTCCTTCTGTGGGACAATTAAGATTTGTTGGATGGCTCCAGGACGTCTTATAAGGTATTTTTCCAGAACAGGGTTCTAAGTATGGATGCCTGGGCAGCCAGCCTCACATTCCAATTGTCTCCTAGCAACAAGAAACGTTTGATCTGCTGGCTTGGGGTAGCAACAGAGGGGGCTGAGTTGAAATGGACTTTCCTGAGGATGGTCTTAATGTTGGTTTGAGTCCATGGAGACCTTGGTATGGGGCAGTGGCACCAGGGCCCTGAAGGATTCTCCTAACCAGAGGTTATGACAAAGCTCCAATGAGCAAGTTTTCCATGGGGAGACGAGATTTGTTCTTATTGGTGCCTCAGGAAACCACCATATGCTGGTATTGGAAACGAGGCCTCTGAGGAGAGATGCCTGGAAACCAAAGCAATGGATCTGATTAGGGCCTAGGGGCCTGTCCGGTTCAATATTCTTCTCTGGGGCATCTGTTGTCTGAGTGGAGGTAGTTGCTCAGCTGGTTTGAGATCACCCCTGTTTGTCCTGGGCGGCCTACACTATTGGGATGGCCTCGGTGACTTTGGAGGTTTTTCCTCATTTGCAAGGTTGTGGCCAATGGAATGGGAAGAATTCCCTTGAAAGGGAAGCACAGTCCTGAGGTGTGGCTCCAGGGACCCAAGTGTGGAGCGTGTGTGGTCCAGGGCTATTTGGACAAAAGTCTGAAAACACAAACTCCACTTAGGTTGTGGGATGAAGGTATGGCCGGCCCGATCTATAGACCGTGAGGAGAACTCTTCGGGATATGAACAAAGGGCGAATGTGAGGTGCTGGCTCATGCTTTTTTTTTTTTTTTTTTTTTTCTGGAATTGTGTCACCGATTGCCATGGAATGTCGGGGTGTCCTCATGGGCCATTGATGAGGCTCCCTTTCTGGGGATTTGACCCGATCCCAAGAGTTTGGGGTCATTCTGTGGGAAGGGAGGAGGCCTTTCTTGTTTTTTTGTTTATTTTTTTATAATTATTATTTTTTTTACCTAAGGTGGACCACCAAAAGAGGGATTCCAGAGCAGAGTCGTGGGTTGGGGCGACTGGACAACCAGACCTCTGGTTAACATTGGGACCTAAGAACATGGCAAGCCCCATATGTGGGCTCTTGGTCCAGACACTGAGAGGCCTTCCTTGAGGATAGGTCTCACACTGAGTTTCACAATGTGTTTTTGTGCCCAAGGAGCCCCTCATTCAGGGCGTGGCCTAATGTACCATGCTGGTTTCTCCTACACTGAACGTTGCACAATATGGCAACCACACGTTTTCTGGCCATGGGGAAGAAGGAGTTCTAATTTCTGCCACACTTTCACTCCTGGACTGTGATTGGATTTAAGGTCTAGGTTCTGAAGCCTGAAAACTGAGGTTGGGAAGAGATGAAGACCTAAGGCCATGGTGTGTCTGATGTGCTCAGTGTTCGGCCAGCTGTTGAGTGTGGGTTGGGAGGTGCAGGCTCAGGCTGTGGCAGACAGGGAATTAGTGCCCAGGCTAGACTGTATCATTGGGATGCAGTCGAGTTTCGTGCAGGATGGTACTCATTTGTGGTTACTGGGTAGCCCCAGAGGGCAACGTTTTTCTTCTGGAGGGAAGACACAGTGCCACATAGTGGCTCCAGAATTCCCAAACTGGAAGGCTTGTGGGCCAGGAGTGTGAGGAAAAAATTCTGAGAACACGAGCCAGACTTAGATTTCGGGGTGAGGGGACGGCAGGCACCCTCTGCAGAGATGATTCGAGATCCCGTATGCCTGAAGACAGAGCTAGGATCAGACGTTGGCTTACGTCGGAGTTTCTGTCCATGACGGCCCCTTCATGAAGGGGACGGTGTCACGAGGACATGGAGGTTTTCCCACGATGGGAATTGTGAGATGCTCCAAACCACAATGATTCCTTCTGTGGGACAGTCGAGACCTGTTGGATGGCTCCAGGACATCCCATAAGGAAGTTATTCAGAGCAGGGTTCTAAGGATGGATGCCTGGGCAGCCTGCCTCCCATTCCAGGTGTCTCATAGCGCCAAGGCAAGTTCGATCTGCTGGATCTAGGGGAGCAACCGAGGCGGGTGTTTTGAAATGGGTGAGTTGAGGATGGGTCATAATGTGCATTTGTGTCCATGTAGACCTTGGAATGGGGTGCTTGATCCGGGGCCTTGAGGGATGTTCATAACCGGAGGTTTTGATGGGTTCTAAAGAGTACGTTTCCTATGTATAGAAGAGAATTGTTTTGATGAGTGCCTAAGGAATCTCCCATATGCTGGTATTGGAAACCAGGACTCTGAGGAGAGATGACTGGAAACAAAAGCAATCGAGATGATTAGGGCATAGGTGCCTGTCCGGTTCAATCTCTTTCCTGAGGATACGTGTCTAAGGATCTGAGGGGATGTAGTTGCTCAGCTTGTGTCAGATCGCCCCTGTTTGTCCTGGGCAGCCTATAATATTGGGATGGCTTCGGGACTTTGGAGTTTCTCCTAATCTATAGGGTTGTGGCCAATGGAATGGGCAGAAATCCCCTGGAGAGGGCAGGCACAGTTCTGAGTTTGGCTCTAGGGGCCCAGCCTTGAGGCTGTGTGGGCCAGGCCTGTGGGGACAAAAGTCTGAAAACACAAACTCTGCTTAGGATTGGGGACATAGGTATGGCACGCCCAATCTACAGAACGTGATAACACTTAGGGATATGAAAAAGGGTGAGTTTGAGGTGCTTGCTCAGGTTTTGTCTCTGGATTTGTGTCAACAATGTGGGTGGAATGCTGGCGTGGCCTCATGGGTTGTGGATGGCTTTCCTTCTCTGAGGATTTGACCCGATCCCAAGAGTTTGGGTACATTCTGTGGGATGGGGGGAGTCTTTTCTGTTTTTTATTTTATTTTATTTTATATTTTATTTTATGGACCTCAAGTGTCCCAATAAAAGAGGGATTCCAGAGCAGAGTCCTTGGGAGGGACAACTGGATATCCCCACCTCTGTTTAAGTTTGGGGGCCTAGGGGCATGGCAAGTCCAATAGGCGGGCTCTTGATTCAGACACTGAGAGGCCTTCCTTGAGGACAGGGCTCATGCTGAGGTTCACAATGCCTATTTGTGCCCAACAAGGCCCTCAAGCAGGGGAAGTGCCTCATGGGCCACGCTAGATTCTTCCACACTGAACGTTGGAGAATATGCCAACCACAAGGTTTCCAGCCATGGCGAAGGAAGAGTTGTGGTTTCTGCATCACGTTCACCCCTGGACAGTGTTTGGAGTTTAGGTCTAGGTTCTGAAACCCGAAAACTGAGGTTGGAAGAGATGAAGACCTAAGGACCTGATGGGTCCAATGTGCTCAGTGTGCGGCCAGCTGTAGAGCGTAGGTCTGGAGGTGTGGGCTCATGCTGTGTCAGACAAGGCATTAGACAGGGTAGACTGCATATTTGGGGTGCAGTCGAGTGGCGTTCAGTTGATCCTTATTCGGGTTTCTAGGTAGCTCCATAAGGCAACGTTTTTCTTCTGGAGGGCAGGCAGTGTGCTGCATTATGGCCCCAGTATTGCCAATCTGTAGGGCTTTTGGGGCAGGGGTGTGAGGACGGTAGTCTGAGAACACAAGCTAGGCTTAGTTTTGGGGGTGAGTGCACAGAAGGCACACTCTGCAGAGCTGAATCAAGATCTCATGCACCTGAAGTCAGGGCGAATATCAGACGTTTGCTCAGGTTGGAGTTTCTGTCCATGATGGCCCCTTTATAAAGTGGAGCGTCTCAAGAGGCCATGTAGATTTTCCCACAATGGGAGTTGTGAGATGCTCCAGACTGCAAAGATTCCTTCTGTGGGACACTTGAGACCTGTTGGATGGCACTAGGATGTCCCATGTGGAACGACTCCAGAGTAGGGTTCTAAGGATGGATGCCTGGGCAGCCCGCCTCCCATTCTAGTTGTCTCCTAGCAACAAGGCAGGTTTGATCTGCAGGCCCTGGGGGAGAAACCAAGGGGGTTGAGTTGACATGGACTCTCCCGACAATAGATCATAATGTGGGTTTAAGTCCATGGAGACCTTGGAATGGGGCGCTTGATCCGGGGCCCTGAAAGATTCTCCTAAACAGAGGTTTTTATAGAGCTCCAAAGAGTACATTTCCTATGTGGAGATGAGATTTTTCTGATGAGTGCCTCAGTAATCCCCCGTATTCTGGTATTGGAAACCAGGCCTCTGAGGAGAGATGCCTGGAAACAAAAGCAATGGATCTGATTAGAGCCTAAGTGCCTGTCCAGTTCAATCTCATTCTATGGGGATATCTGTCTCTGGGTCTGAGTGGAGGTAGTTTCCTAACTTGTGAAAGATCATCCCTGTTTGTCCTGGGCAGCCAACACTATTGGGATGGCCTCGGGGAGTTTGGAGGATTCTCCTAATCTATAGGGTTGTGGCCAATGGAAATGGCAGAATTCCCCTGGAGAGGGAAGCCACAGTCCTGAGGTGTGTCTCCAGGGGCCCCAGCTTGGACGGTGTGTGGGCCAGGACTGTGGGGACAGAAGTCTGAAAACACAAACTCAGCTTAGGTTTGGGGATGTATGTATGAAGGCTCGATCTACAGACAGTAAGAATTTTCCGTGCTATGAACAAAGGGCGAGTATGTGGCGCTTGCTCAAGCTTTTGTCTCTGGATTTTGTGTCAACGGTGGCCGTGGAATGTCGGGGTGTCCTCAAGGGCCATGGACAATTCTTTCTCTGGTGATTTGGCCTGATCCCAAGGGGTTGGGATCATTCTGTGGATGGGAAGAGTCCTTTCTGTATTTTTTTTTTTTTACCTCAGGTGTTCCACCAAATAGGGATTCCAGAGTAGAGCCCTCAGTAGGGGTGACTAGACATCTCGAACTCTGGTTGAGATTGGGGGACTAGGGGCTTGGCAAGCCCCATATGTGGGCTGTTGTTCCAGTCACTAAGAGGCTTTACATGAGGATAGGGCTCACGCTGAGGGTCACAATGTGTGTTTGTGCATATTGTGGCCCTCAGGGATAGGTGGGGCCTCATAGTCCATGCTGCTTTCTCCTACTATGAACAATGGACAACATGCCAACCACTAGGTTACTTGCCAAGGCGAAGGAGAAGTTCTGATTCTTGCATCACGTTCACTCCTTAGCAGTGAGTGGAGATAAGGCCTAGGTTCTGCAGGTGAAAACTGAGGTTGGGTAGAGATGATGGCCTAAAGCCATTGTGGGTGTGATATGCTCTGTGTACGGCCAGCTTTCTGGGTGTTGGACTGGAGGTCTGCCCTCAGGCTGTGTCAGACAGGGCTTTAGTGCACAGGCTAGACTGTATAATTGGGGTATGGTCGCGTGGCATGCAGGTTGTTACTCATTTGGCGTTTCCGGTTAGCCCTATAGGGCAACATTTTTCTTCTGGAGGGCAGGCACAGTGCTGCATTGTGTCTCCAGAATTGCCAAACTGGAGGGGTGTGGCCAGGATTGTGAGGAAGGAAGTCTGAAAACACAAGCTAGCACGAGTTTTGGGGCCAAGAGCATGGCAGGCCCACTCTGCAGAGGCTGAATCGAGATCTCCTGCAGGTGAGGTCAGGGCGAGTATCAGATGTTGCCTCAAGCTGGAGTTTGTGTCCATGACGGCCCCTTCCTGAAGGGGGTGGGGGCGTCATGAGGCCAGGGAGGTTTCCCTACGCTGGGAGTTGTGAGCTGCTCCAAACTTCAAAGTTTCCTTCTTCAGGACAGTCGAGTACTATTGGATGGTCCCTTGATGCCCCATACAAAAAGACTCGAGAGCAGGGGCCTAAGCATGGATGCCGAGACACGCCAACTCACCTTCCCATTGCCTGGTCGAGACAAGGCACGCTCAATCTGCGGGCTCTTGGGTGAGCTACCCAGAAGGCTGAGTTTAAATGGACTCTCCTGAGGATGAGTCATAATGTGGGTTGGTGGCCATGGAGACCTTGGAATGTGGCAGTAGCTAAGGGACTCTGCAGGATTCTCCAAACCGAAGGGCTTGACACAACTCCAACAAGGAAGCTTCCCATGTGGAGAGGAGAGGTCTTCTGTCTGGTGCCTCAGGAAAGCCCCGTATGCTGGTCTTCGAACCCAGGCCTCTGAGGAGTGATACCTGGACACCAAAGCAAGAGTTCATAATAGGGCCTAGGGGCCTGTCTGGTTCAATCTTCTGTCTCTGCGGATATCTGTCTATGTGTCTGCATGGAGGTAGTAGTTGCTCAGCTTGTGTCATAATGCCCCTATTTGTCCAGTGCGGCTTGCGGTAGTGGGATGTCCTTGGGGACCTTGAGGTTTCTACTATTTTGTAGAGTTGTGGCCAATGGAATGGGCAGTTTCTTAGGAGAGAGCAGGCACAGTTCTGTGGTGTGGCTCCAGAGACCCCAGCCTGGAGTCTGTGTGGGCCATGGCTGTGCAGACAGACATCCAAAAACCCTAACTCAGCTCAGGTTTGGGGCCGAGGTTACGGCAGGCCTGATCTACAGTCCATGAGGGGAGCTCCTCTGGATATGAAAGAAGGGTGAGAGGGAGGCAGTCGCTCAGGCTTTTGTCTCTGGATGTTTTGTCCACAATGGCCGTTTAATGTAGGAGTTGCCTCATGGGTCGTAGAAGTCTCCCTCTCTGGTAGTTTGTCCAGCCCCCAAGAGTTTGAGGTCATTCTGTGGGAAGGGAAGTGTCCTGTTTTCTGCTTCATGTGTCCCACCAGTAGAGGGATTCTAGAGCATAGCAGTGGGTACTGACAACTGGAATACTCGCCCTCTGGTTAAGCCTGGGGGCCTACGGATATGACAAGCCCCATATGCAGGATCTTGGTCCAGCCACTGAGAGGCGTTACTTTAATACGGGACTCACGCTGCAGGTCACAATGTATGTCTGTGCCCTAGGCGGCCCTCAAGCACTGGCATGGCCTTTCAGACAATGCAGGTTTTCCCACATTGCTGAAGCCTGAAAACCGAGGTTGGGAAGAGATGACGACCTACAGCCATAGCGGGTCCTATGTGTCCAGGTTGGGGCCAGCTGTCTGGGTGTCGTTTGGGATGTCTTGTCTCAGGCTGTGCCAGACAGGGCATTAGTATACAGGGTAGGCTGTATAATTGCTTTACAATCGAGTGGCATGCATTAGAAAATCATTTGGGGTTTCTTATTAGCAGCATAGGGCAAAGTTTTTCTTCTGGAGGGCAGGCAGAGTGCTGCATTGTGGCATCGGAATTCCCAAACTGGAGGGCTTGTGGGCCAGGAGAGTGAGGACGGAAGTCTGAGAACACAAGCTAGGCTTAGGTTTCGGGGCAAGGACATGGCAGGCACACTCTGCAGAGCTGAATTGAGATCTCATGCGTCTGAAGTCAGGTCGAGGATCAGACTTTGGCTCAGGTTTGAGTTTCTGTCCATGTTGGTCTCTTCATGAAGGGGGGATATTATGAGCCCATGGGGGTTTTCCCACTATTGGAGTAGTGAGATGCTCCAAACCACAAGGATTCCTTCTGTGGGACAATTAAGATTTGTTGGATGGCTCCAGGACGTCTTATAAGGTATTTTTCCAGAACAGGGTTCTAAGTATGGATGCCTGGGCAGCCAGCCTCACATTCCAATTGTCTCCTAGCAACAAGAAACGTTTGATCTGCTGGCTTGGGGTAGCAACAGAGGGGGCTGAGTTGAAATGGACTTTCCTGAGGATGGTCTTAATGTTGGTTTGAGTCCATGGAGACCTTGGTATGGGGCAGTGGCACCAGGGCCCTGAAGGATTCTCCTAACCAGAGGTTATGACAAAGCTCCAATGAGCAAGTTTTCCATGGGGAGACGAGATTTGTTCTTATTGGTGCCTCAGGAAACCACCATATGCTGGTATTGGAAACGAGGCCTCTGAGGAGAGATGCCTGGAAACCAAAGCAATGGATCTGATTAGGGCCTAGGGGCCTGTCCGGTTCAATATTCTTCTCTGGGGCATCTGTTGTCTGAGTGGAGGTAGTTGCTCAGCTGGTTTGAGATCACCCCTGTTTGTCCTGGGCGGCCTACACTATTGGGATGGCCTCGGTGACTTTGGAGGTTTTTCCTCATTTGCAAGGTTGTGGCCAATGGAATGGGAAGAATTCCCTTGAAAGGGAAGCACAGTCCTGAGGTGTGGCTCCAGGGACCCAAGTGTGGAGCGTGTGTGGTCCAGGGCTATTTGGACAAAAGTCTGAAAACACAAACTCCACTTAGGTTGTGGGATGAAGGTATGGCCGGCCCGATCTATAGACCGTGAGGAGAACTCTTCGGGATATGAACAAAGGGCGAATGTGAGGTGCTGGCTCATGCTTTTTTTTTTTTTTTTTTTTTTTCTGGAATTGTGTCACCGATTGCCATGGAATGTCGGGGTGTCCTCATGGGCCATTGATGAGGCTCCCTTTCTGGGGATTTGACCCGATCCCAAGAGTTTGGGGTCATTCTGTGGGAAGGGAGGAGGCCTTTCTTGTTTTTTTGTTTATTTTTTTATAATTATTATTTTTTTTACCTAAGGTGGACCACCAAAAGAGGGATTCAAGAGCAGAGTCCTGGCGAGGGGCGACTGGACAACCAGACCTCTGGTTAACATTGGGACCTAAGAACACGGCAAGCCCCATATGTGGGCTCTTGGTCCAGACACTGAGAGGCCTTCCTTGAGGATAGGTCTCACACTGAGTTTCACAATGTGTTTTTGTGCCCAAGGAGCCCCTCATTCAGGGCGTGGCCTAATGTACCATGCTGGTTTCTCCTACACTGAACGTTGCACAATATGGCAACCACACGTTTTCTGGCCATGGGGAAGAAGGAGTTCTAATTTCTGCCACACTTTCACTCCTGGACTGTGATTGGATTTAAGGTCTAGGTTCTGAAGCCTGAAAACTGAGGTTGGGAAGAGATGAAGACCTAAGGCCATGGTGTGTCTGATGTGCTCAGTGTTCGGCCACCTGTTGAGTGTGGGTTGGGAGGTGCAGGCTCAGGCTGTGGCAGACAGGGAATTAGTGCCCAGGCTAGACTGTATCATTGGGATGCAGTCGAGTTTCGTGCAGGATGGTACTCATTTGTGGTTACTGGGTAGCCCCAGAGGGCAACGTTTTTCTTCTGGAGGGAAGACACAGTGCCACATAGTGGCTCCAGAATTCCCAAACTGGAAGGCTTGTGGGCCAGGAGTGTGAGGAAAAAATTCTGAGAACACGAGCCAGACTTAGATTTCGGGGTGAGGGGACGGCAGGCACCCTCTGCAGAGATGATTCGAGATCCCGTATGCCTGAAGACAGAGCTAGGATCAGACGTTGGCTTACGTCGGAGTTTCTGTCCATGACGGCCCCTTCATGAAGGGGACGGTGTCACGAGGACATGGAGGTTTTCCCACGATGGGAATTGTGAGATGCTCCAAACCACAATGATTCCTTCTGTGGGACAGTCGAGACCTGTTGGATGGCTCCAGGACATCCCATAAGGAAGTTATTCAGAGCAGGGTTCTAAGGATGGATGCCTGGGCAGCCTGCCTCCCATTCCAGGTGTCTCATAGCGCCAAGGCAAGTTCGATCTGCTGGATCTAGGGGAGCAACCGAGGCGGGTGTTTTGAAATGGGTGAGTTGAGGATGGGTCATAATGTGCATTTGTGTCCATGTAGACCTTGGAATGGGGTGCTTGATCCGGGGCCTTGAGGGATGTTCATAACCGGAGGTTTTGATGGGTTCTAAAGAGTACGTTTCCTATGTATAGAAGAGAATTGTTTTGATGAGTGCCTAAGGAATCTCCCATATGCTGGTATTGGAAACCAGGACTCTGAGGAGAGATGACTGGAAACAAAAGCAATCGAGATGATTAGGGCATAGGTGCCTGTCCGGTTCAATCTCTTTCCTGAGGATACGTGTCTAAGGATCTGAGGGGATGTAGTTGCTCAGCTTGTGTCAGATCGCCCCTGTTTGTCCTGGGCAGCCTATAATATTGGGATGGCTTCGGGACTTTGGAGTTTCTCCTAATCTATAGGGTTGTGGCCAATGGAATGGGCAGAAATCCCCTGGAGAGGGCAGGCACAGTTCTGAGTTTGGCTCTAGGGGCCCAGCCTTGAGGCTGTGTGGGCCAGGCCTGTGGGGACAAAAGTCTGAAAACACAAACTCTGCTTAGGATTGGGGACATAGGTATGGCACGCCCAATCTACAGAACGTGATAACACTTAGGGATATGAAAAAGGGTGAGTTTGAGGTGCTTGCTCAGGTTTTGTCTCTGGATTTGTGTCAACAATGTGGGTGGAATGCTGGCGTGGCCTCATGGGTTGTGGATGGCTTTCCTTCTCTGAGGATTTGACCCGATCCCAAGAGTTTGGGTACATTCTGTGGGATGGGGGGAGTCTTTTCTGTTTTTTATTTTATTTTATTTTATATTTTATTTTATGGACCTCAAGTGTCCCAATAAAAGAGGGATTCCAGAGCAGAGTCCTTGGGAGGGACAACTGGATATCCCCACCTCTGTTTAAGTTTGGGGGCCTAGGGGCATGGCAAGTCCAATAGGCGGGCTCTTGATTCAGACACTGAGAGGCCTTCCTTGAGGACAGGGCTCATGCTGAGGTTCACAATGCCTATTTGTGCCCAACAAGGCCCTCAAGCAGGGGAAGTGCCTCATGGGCCACGCTAGATTCTTCCACACTGAACGTTGGAGAATATGCCAACCACAAGGTTTCCAGCCATGGCGAAGGAAGAGTTGTGGTTTCTGCATCACGTTCACCCCTGGACAGTGTTTGGAGTTTAGGTCTAGGTTCTGAAACCCGAAAACTGAGGTTGGAAGAGATGAAGACCTAAGGACCTGATGGGTCCAATGTGCTCAGTGTGCGGCCAGCTGTAGAGCGTAGGTCTGGAGGTGTGGGCTCATGCTGTGTCAGACAAGGCATTAGACAGGGTAGACTGCATATTTGGGGTGCAGTCGAGTGGCGTTCAGTTGATCCTTATTCGGGTTTCTAGGTAGCTCCATAAGGCAACGTTTTTCTTCTGGAGGGCAGGCAGTGTGCTGCATTATGGCCCCAGTATTGCCAATCTGTAGGGCTTTTGGGGCAGGGGTGTGAGGACGGTAGTCTGAGAACACAAGCTAGGCTTAGTTTTGGGGGTGAGTGCACAGAAGGCACACTCTGCAGAGCTGAATCAAGATCTCATGCACCTGAAGTCAGGGCGAATATCAGACGTTTGCTCAGGTTGGAGTTTCTGTCCATGATGGCCCCTTTATAAAGTGGAGCGTCTCAAGAGGCCATGTAGATTTTCCCACAATGGGAGTTGTGAGATGCTCCAGACTGCAAAGATTCCTTCTGTGGGACACTTGAGACCTGTTGGATGGCACTAGGATGTCCCATGTGGAACGACTCCAGAGTAGGGTTCTAAGGATGGATGCCTGGGCAGCCCGCCTCCCATTCTAGTTGTCTCCTAGCAACAAGGCAGGTTTGATCTGCAGGCCCTGGGGGAGAAACCAAGGGGGTTGAGTTGACATGGACTCTCCCGACAATAGATCATAATGTGGGTTTAAGTCCATGGAGACCTTGGAATGGGGCGCTTGATCCGGGGCCCTGAAAGATTCTCCTAAACAGAGGTTTTTATAGAGCTCCAAAGAGTACATTTCCTATGTGGAGATGAGATTTTTCTGATGAGTGCCTCAGTAATCCCCCGTCTTCTGGTATTGGAAACCAGGCCTCTGAGGAGAGATGCCTGGAAACAAAAGCAATGGATCTGATTAGAGCCTAAGTGCCTGTCCAGTTCAATCTCATTCTATGGGGATATCTGTCTCTGGGTCTGAGTGGAGGTAGTTTCCTAACTTGTGAAAGATCATCCCTGTTTGTCCTGGGCAGCCAACACTATTGGGATGGCCTCGGGGAGTTTGGAGGATTCTCCTAATCTATAGGGTTGTGGCCAATGGAAATGGCAGAATTCCCCTGGAGAGGGAAGCCACAGTCCTGAGGTGTGTCTCCAGGGGCCCCAGCTTGGACGGTGTGTGGGCCAGGACTGTGGGGACAGAAGTCTGAAAACACAAACTCAGCTTAGGTTTGGGGATGTATGTATGAAGGCTCGATCTACAGACAGTAAGAATTTTCCGTGCTATGAACAAAGGGCGAGTATGTGGCGCTTGCTCAAGCTTTTGTCTCTGGATTTTGTGTCAACGGTGGCCGTGGAATGTCGGGGTGTCCTCAAGGGCCATGGACAATTCTTTCTCTGGTGATTTGGCCTGATCCCAAGGGGTTGGGATCATTCTGTGGATGGGAAGAGTCCTTTCTGTATTTTTTTTTTTTTACCTCAGGTGTTCCACCAAATAGGGATTCCAGAGTAGAGCCCTGAGTAGGGGTGACTAGACATCTCGAACTCTGGTTGAGATTGGGGGACTAGGGGCTTGGCAAGCCCCATATGTGGGCTGTTGTTCCAGTCACTAAGAGGCTTTACATGAGGATAGGGCTCACGCTGAGGGTCACAATGTGTGTTTGTGCATATTGTGGCCCTCAGGGATAGGTGGGGCCTCATAGTCCATGCTGCTTTCTCCTACTATGAACAATGGACAACATGCCAACCACTAGGTTACTTGCCAAGGCGAAGGAGAAGTTCTGATTCTTGCATCACGTTCACTCCTTAGCAGTGAGTGGAGATAAGGCCTAGGTTCTGCAGGTGAAAACTGAGGTTGGGTAGAGATGATGGCCTAAAGCCATTGTGGGTGTGATATGCTCTGTGTACGGCCAGCTTTCTGGGTGTTGGACTGGAGGTCTGCCCTCAGGCTGTGTCAGACAGGGCTTTAGTGCACAGGCTAGACTGTATAATTGGGGTATGGTCGCGTGGCATGCAGGTTGTTACTCATTTGGCGTTTCCGGTTAGCCCTATAGGGCAACATTTTTCTTCTGGAGGGCAGGCACAGTGCTGCATTGTGTCTCCAGAATTGCCAAACTGGAGGGGTGTGGCCAGGATTGTGAGGAAGGAAGTCTGAAAACACAAGCTAGCACGAGTTTTGGGGCCAAGAGCATGGCAGGCCCACTCTGCAGAGGCTGAATCGAGATCTCCTGCAGGTGAGGTCAGGGCGAGTATCAGATGTTGCCTCAAGCTGGAGTTTGTGTCCATGACGGCCCCTTCCTGAAGGGGGTGGGGGCGTCATGAGGCCAGGGAGGTTTCCCTACGCTGGGAGTTGTGAGCTGCTCCAAACTTCAAAGTTTCCTTCTTCAGGACAGTCGAGTACTATTGGATGGTCCCTTGATGCCCCATACAAAAAGACTCGAGAGCAGGGGCCTAAGCATGGATGCCGAGACACGCCAACTCACCTTCCCATTGCCTGGTCGAGACAAGGCACGCTCAATCTGCGGGCTCTTGGGTGAGCTACCCAGAAGGCTGAGTTTAAATGGACTCTCCTGAGGATGAGTCATAATGTGGGTTGGTGGCCATGGAGACCTTGGAATGTGGCAGTAGCTAAGGGACTCTGCAGGATTCTCCAAACCGAAGGGCTTGACACAACTCCAACAAGGAAGCTTCCCATGTGGAGAGGAGAGGTCTTCTGTCTGGTGCCTCAGGAAAGCCCCGTATGCTGGTCTTCGAACCCAGGCCTCTGAGGAGTGATACCTGGACACCAAAGCAAGAGTTCATAATAGGGCCTAGGGGCCTGTCTGGTTCAATCTTCTGTCTCTGCGGATATCTGTCTATGTGTCTGCATGGAGGTAGTAGTTGCTCAGCTTGTGTCATAATGCCCCTATTTGTCCAGTGCGGCTTGCGGTAGTGGGATGTCCTTGGGGACCTTGAGGTTTCTACTATTTTGTAGAGTTGTGGCCAATGGAATGGGCAGTTTCTTAGGAGAGAGCAGGCACAGTTCTGTGGTGTGGCTCCAGAGACCCCAGCCTGGAGTCTGTGTGGGCCATGGCTGTGCAGACAGACATCCAAAAACCCTAACTCAGCTCAGGTTTGGGGCCGAGGTTACGGCAGGCCTGATCTACAGTCCATGAGGGGAGCTCCTCTGGATATGAAAGAAGGGTGAGAGGGAGGCAGTCGCTCAGGCTTTTGTCTCTGGATGTTTTGTCCACAATGGCCGTTTAATGTAGGAGTTGCCTCATGGGTCGTAGAAGTCTCCCTCTCTGGTAGTTTGTCCAGCCCCCAAGAGTTTGAGGTCATTCTGTGGGAAGGGAAGTGTCCTGTTTTCTGCTTCATGTGTCCCACCAGTAGAGGGATTCTAGAGCATAGCAGTGGGTACTGACAACTGGAATACTCGCCCTCTGGTTAAGCCTGGGGGCCTACGGATATGACAAGCCCCATATGCAGGATCTTGGTCCAGCCACTGAGAGGCGTTACTTTAATACGGGACTCACGCTGCAGGTCACAATGTATGTCTGTGCCCTAGGCGGCCCTCAAGCACTGGCATGGCCTTTCAGACAATGCAGGTTTTCCCACATTGCTGAAGCCTGAAAACCGAGGTTGGGAAGAGATGACGACCTACAGCCATAGCGGGTCCTATGTGTCCAGGTTGGGGCCAGCTGTCTGGGTGTCGTTTGGGATGTCTTGTCTCAGGCTGTGCCAGACAGGGCATTAGTATACAGGGTAGGCTGTATAATTGCTTTACAATCGAGTGGCATGCATTAGAAAATCATTTGGGGTTTCTTATTAGCAGCATAGGGCAAAGTTTTTCTTCTGGAGGGCAGGCAGAGTGCTGCATTGTGGCATCGGAATTCCCAAACTGGAGGGCTTGTGGGCCAGGAGAGTGAGGACGGAAGTCTGAGAACACAAGCTAGGCTTAGGTTTCGGGGCAAGGACATGGCAGGCACACTCTGCAGAGCTGAATTGACATCTCATGCGTCTGAAGTCAGGTCGAGGATCAGACTTTGGCTCAGGTTTGAGTTTCTGTCCATGTTGGTCTCTTCATGAAGGGGGGATATTATGAGCCCATGGGGGTTTTCCCACTATTGGAGTAGTGAGATGCTCCAAACCACAAGGATTCCTTCTGTGGGACAATTAAGATTTGTTGGATGGCTCCAGGACGTCTTATAAGGTATTTTTCCAGAACAGGGTTCTAAGTATGGATGCCTGGGCAGCCAGCCTCACATTCCAATTGTCTCCTAGCAACAAGAAACGTTTGATCTGCTGGCTTGGGGTAGCAACAGAGGGGGCTGAGTTGAAATGGACTTTCCTGAGGATGGTCTTAATGTTGGTTTGAGTCCATGGAGACCTTGGTATGGGGCAGTGGCACCAGGGCCCTGAAGGATTCTCCTAACCAGAGGTTATGACAAAGCTCCAATGAGCAAGTTTTCCATGGGGAGACGAGATTTGTTCTTATTGGTGCCTCAGGAAACCACCATATGCTGGTATTGGAAACGAGGCCTCTGAGGAGAGATGCCTGGAAACCAAAGCAATGGATCTGATTAGGGCCTAGGGGCCTGTCCGGTTCAATATTCTTCTCTGGGGCATCTGTTGTCTGAGTGGAGGTAGTTGCTCAGCTGGTTTGAGATCACCCCTGTTTGTCCTGGGCGGCCTACACTATTGGGATGGCCTCGGTGACTTTGGAGGTTTTTCCTCATTTGCAAGGTTGTGGCCAATGGAATGGGAAGAATTCCCTTGAAAGGGAAGCACAGTCCTGAGGTGTGGCTCCAGGGACCCAAGTGTGGAGCGTGTGTGGTCCAGGGCTATTTGGACAAAAGTCTGAAAACACAAACTCCACTTAGGTTGTGGGATGAAGGTATGGCCGGCCCGATCTATAGACCGTGAGGAGAACTCTTCGGGATATGAACAAAGGGCGAATGTGAGGTGCTGGCTCATGCTTTTTTTTTTTTTTTTTTTTTCTGGAATTGTGTCACCGATTGCCATGGAATGTCGGGGTGTCCTCATGGGCCATTGATGAGGCTCCCTTTCTGGGGATTTGACCCGATCCCAAGAGTTTGGGGTCATTCTGTGGGAAGGGAGGAGGCCTTTCTTGTTTTTTTGTTTATTTTTTTATTATTATTATTTTTTTTACCTAAGGTGGACCACCAAAAGAGGGATTCAAGAGCAGAGTCCTGGCGAGGGGCGACTGGACAACCAGACCTCTGGTTAACATTGGGACCTAAGAACATGGCAAGCCCCATATGTGGGCTCTTGGTCCAGACACTGAGAGGCCTTCCTTGAGGATAGGTCTCACACTGAGTTTCACAATGTGTTTTTGTGCCCAAGGAGCCCCTCATTCAGGGCGTGGCCTAATGTACCATGCTGGTTTCTCCTACACTGAACGTTGCACAATATGGCAACCACACGTTTTCTGGCCATGGGGAAGAAGGAGTTCTAATTTCTGCCACACTTTCACTCCTGGACTGTGATTGGATTTAAGGTCTAGGTTCTGAAGCCTGAAAACTGAGGTTGGGAAGAGATGAAGACCTAAGGCCATGGTGTGTCTGATGTGCTCAGTGTTCGGCCAGCTGTTGAGTGTGGGTTGGGAGGTGCAGGCTCAGGCTGTGGCAGACAGGGAATTAGTGCCCAGGCTAGACTGTATCATTGGGATGCAGTCGAGTTTCGTGCAGGATGGTACTCATTTGTGGTTACTGGGTAGCCCCAGAGGGCAACGTTTTTCTTCTGGAGGGAAGACACAGTGCCACATAGTGGCTCCAGAATTCCCAAACTGGAAGGCTTGTGGGCCAGGAGTGTGAGGAAAAAATTCTGAGAACACGAGCCAGACTTAGATTTCGGGGTGAGGGGACGGCAGGCACCCTCTGCAGAGATGATTCGAGATCCCGTATGCCTGAAGACAGAGCTAGGATCAGACGTTGGCTTACGTCGGAGTTTCTGTCCATGACGGCCCCTTCATGAAGGGGACGGTGTCACGAGGACATGGAGGTTTTCCCACGATGGGAATTGTGAGATGCTCCAAACCACAATGATTCCTTCTGTGGGACAGTCGAGACCTGTTGGATGGCTCCAGGACATCCCATAAGGAAGTTATTCAGAGCAGGGTTCTAAGGATGGATGCCTGGGCAGCCTGCCTCCCATTCCAGGTGTCTCATAGCGCCAAGGCAAGTTCGATCTGCTGGATCTAGGGGAGCAACCGAGGCGGGTGTTTTGAAATGGGTGAGTTGAGGATGGGTCATAATGTGCATTTGTGTCCATGTAGACCTTGGAATGGGGTGCTTGATCCGGGGCCTTGAGGGATGTTCATAACCGGAGGTTTTGATGGGTTCTAAAGAGTACGTTTCCTATGTATAGAAGAGAATTGTTTTGATGAGTGCCTAAGGAATCTCCCATATGCTGGTATTGGAAACCAGGACTCTGAGGAGAGATGACTGGAAACAAAAGCAATCGAGATGATTAGGGCATAGGTGCCTGTCCGGTTCAATCTCTTTCCTGAGGATACGTGTCTAAGGATCTGAGGGGATGTAGTTGCTCAGCTTGTGTCAGATCGCCCCTGTTTGTCCTGGGCAGCCTATAATATTGGGATGGCTTCGGGACTTTGGAGTTTCTCCTAATCTATAGGGTTGTGGCCAATGGAATGGGCAGAAATCCCCTGGAGAGGGCAGGCACAGTTCTGAGTTTGGCTCTAGGGGCCCAGCCTTGAGGCTGTGTGGGCCAGGCCTGTGGGGACAAAAGTCTGAAAACACAAACTCTGCTTAGGATTGGGGACATAGGTATGGCACGCCCAATCTACAGAACGTGATAACACTTAGGGATATGAAAAAGGGTGAGTTTGAGGTGCTTGCTCAGGTTTTGTCTCTGGATTTGTGTCAACAATGTGGGTGGAATGCTGGCGTGGCCTCATGGGTTGTGGATGGCTTTCCTTCTCTGAGGATTTGACCCGATCCCAAGAGTTTGGGTACATTCTGTGGGATGGGGGGAGTCTTTTCTGTTTTTTATTTTATTTTATTTTATATTTTATTTTATGGACCTCAAGTGTCCCAATAAAAGAGGGATTCCAGAGCAGAGTCCTTGGGAGGGACAACTGGATATCCCCACCTCTGTTTAAGTTTGGGGGCCTAGGGGCATGGCAAGTCCAATAGGCGGGCTCTTGATTCAGACACTGAGAGGCCTTCCTTGAGGACAGGGCTCATGCTGAGGTTCACAATGCCTATTTGTGCCCAACAAGGCCCTCAAGCAGGGGAAGTGCCTCATGGGCCACGCTAGATTCTTCCACACTGAACGTTGGAGAATATGCCAACCACAAGGTTTCCAGCCATGGCGAAGGAAGAGTTGTGGTTTCTGCATCACGTTCACCCCTGGACAGTGTTTGGAGTTTAGGTCTAGGTTCTGAAACCCGAAAACTGAGGTTGGAAGAGATGAAGACCTAAGGACCTGATGGGTCCAATGTGCTCAGTGTGCGGCCAGCTGTAGAGCGTAGGTCTGGAGGTGTGGGCTCATGCTGTGTCAGACAAGGCATTAGACAGGGTAGACTGCATATTTGGGGTGCAGTCGAGTGGCGTTCAGTTGATCCTTATTCGGGTTTCTAGGTAGCTCCATAAGGCAACGTTTTTCTTCTGGAGGGCAGGCAGTGTGCTGCATTATGGCCCCAGTATTGCCAATCTGTAGGGCTTTTGGGGCAGGGGTGTGAGGACGGTAGTCTGAGAACACAAGCTAGGCTTAGTTTTGGGGGTGAGTGCACAGAAGGCACACTCTGCAGAGCTGAATCAAGATCTCATGCACCTGAAGTCAGGGCGAATATCAGACGTTTGCTCAGGTTGGAGTTTCTGTCCATGATGGCCCCTTTATAAAGTGGAGCGTCTCAAGAGGCCATGTAGATTTTCCCACAATGGGAGTTGTGAGATGCTCCAGACTGCAAAGATTCCTTCTGTGGGACACTTGAGACCTGTTGGATGGCACTAGGATGTCCCATGTGGAACGACTCCAGAGTAGGGTTCTAAGGATGGATGCCTGGGCAGCCCGCCTCCCATTCTAGTTGTCTCCTAGCAACAAGGCAGGTTTGATCTGCAGGCCCTGGGGGAGAAACCAAGGGGGTTGAGTTGACATGGACTCTCCCGACAATAGATCATAATGTGGGTTTAAGTCCATGGAGACCTTGGAATGGGGCGCTTGATCCGGGGCCCTGAAAGATTCTCCTAAACAGAGGTTTTTATAGAGCTCCAAAGAGTACATTTCCTATGTGGAGATGAGATTTTTCTGATGAGTGCCTCAGTAATCCCCCGTCTTCTGGTATTGGAAACCAGGCCTCTGAGGAGAGATGCCTGGAAACAAAAGCAATGGATCTGATTAGAGCCTAAGTGCCTGTCCAGTTCAATCTCATTCTATGGGGATATCTGTCTCTGGGTCTGAGTGGAGGTAGTTTCCTAACTTGTGAAAGATCATCCCTGTTTGTCCTGGGCAGCCAACACTATTGGGATGGCCTCGGGGAGTTTGGAGGATTCTCCTAATCTATAGGGTTGTGGCCAATGGAAATGGCAGAATTCCCCTGGAGAGGGAAGCCACAGTCCTGAGGTGTGTCTCCAGGGGCCCCAGCTTGGACGGTGTGTGGGCCAGGACTGTGGGGACAGAAGTCTGAAAACACAAACTCAGCTTAGGTTTGGGGATGTATGTATGAAGGCTCGATCTACAGACCGTAAGAATTTTCCGTGCTATGAACAAAGGGCGAGTATGTGGCGCTTGCTCAAGCTTTTGTCTCTGGATTTTGTGTCAACGGTGGCCGTGGAATGTCGGGGTGTCCTCAAGGGCCATGGACAATTCTTTCTCTGGTGATTTGGCCTGATCCCAAGGGGTTGGGATCATTCTGTGGATGGGAAGAGTCCTTTCTGTATTTTTTTTTTTACCTCAGGTGTTCCACCAAATAGGGATTCCAGAGTAGAGCCCTGAGTAGGGGTGACTAGACATCTCGAACTCTGGTTGAGATTGGGGGACTAGGGGCTTGGCAAGCCCCATATGTGGGCTGTTGTTCCAGTCACTAAGAGGCTTTACATGAGGATAGGGCTCACGCTGAGGGTCACAATGTGTGTTTGTGCATATTGTGGCCCTCAGGGATAGGTGGGGCCTCATAGTCCATGCTGCTTTCTCCTACTATGAACAATGGACAACATGCCAACCACTAGGTTACTTGCCAAGGCGAAGGAGAAGTTCTGATTCTTGCATCACGTTCACTCCTTAGCAGTGAGTGGAGATAAGGCCTAGGTTCTGCAGGTGAAAACTGAGGTTGGGTAGAGATGATGGCCTAAAGCCATTGTGGGTGTGATATGCTCTGTGTACGGCCAGCTTTCTGGGTGTTGGACTGGAGGTCTGCCCTCAGGCTGTGTCAGACAGGGCTTTAGTGCACAGGCTAGACTGTATAATTGGGGTATGGTCGCGTGGCATGCAGGTTGTTACTCATTTGGCGTTTCCGGTTAGCCCTATAGGGCAACATTTTTCTTCTGGAGGGCAGGCACAGTGCTGCATTGTGTCTCCAGAATTGCCAAACTGGAGGGGTGTGGCCAGGATTGTGAGGAAGGAAGTCTGAAAACACAAGCTAGCACGAGTTTTGGGGCCAAGAGCATGGCAGGCCCACTCTGCAGAGGCTGAATCGAGATCTCCTGCAGGTGAGGTCAGGGCGAGTATCAGATGTTGCCTCAAGCTGGAGTTTGTGTCCATGACGGCCCCTTCCTGAAGGGGGTGGGGGCGTCATGAGGCCAGGGAGGTTTCCCTACGCTGGGAGTTGTGAGCTGCTCCAAACTTCAAAGTTTCCTTCTTCAGGACAGTCGAGTACTATTGGATGGTCCCTTGATGCCCCATACAAAAAGACTCGAGAGCAGGGGCCTAAGCATGGATGCCGAGACACGCCAACTCACCTTCCCATTGCCTGGTCGAGACAAGGCACGCTCAATCTGCGGGCTCTTGGGTGAGCTACCCAGAAGGCTGAGTTTAAATGGACTCTCCTGAGGATGAGTCATAATGTGGGTTGGTGGCCATGGAGACCTTGGAATGTGGCAGTAGCTAAGGGACTCTGCAGGATTCTCCAAACCGAAGGGCTTGACACAACTCCAACAAGGAAGCTTCCCATGTGGAGAGGAGAGGTCTTCTGTCTGGTGCCTCAGGAAAGCCCCGTATGCTGGTCTTCAAACCCAGGCCTCTGAGGAGTGATACCTGGACACCAAAGCAAGAGTTCATAATAGGGCCTAGGGGCCTGTCTGGTTCAATCTTCTGTCTCTGCGGATATCTGTCTATGTGTCTGCATGGAGGTAGTAGTTGCTCAGCTTGTGTCATAATGCCCCTATTTGTCCAGTGCGGCTTGCGGTAGTGGGATGTCCTTGGGGACCTTGAGGTTTCTACTATTTTGTAGAGTTGTGGCCAATGGAATGGGCAGTTTCTTAGGAGAGAGCAGGCACAGTTCTGTGGTGTGGCTCCAGAGACCCCAGCCTGGAGTCTGTGTGGGCCATGGCTGTGCAGACAGACATCCAAAAACCCTAACTCAGCTCAGGTTTGGGGCCGAGGTTACGGCAGGCCTGATCTACAGTCCATGAGGGGAGCTCCTCTGGATATGAAAGAAGGGTGAGAGGGAGGCAGTCGCTCAGGCTTTTGTCTCTGGATGTTTTGTCCACAATGGCCGTTTAATGTAGGAGTTGCCTCATGGGTCGTAGAAGTCTCCCTCTCTGGTAGTTTGTCCAGCCCCCAAGAGTTTGAGGTCATTCTGTGGGAAGGGAAGTGTCCTGTTTTCTGCTTCATGTGTCCCACCAGTAGAGGGATTCTAGAGCATAGCAGTGGGTACTGACAACTGGAATACTCGCCCTCTGGTTAAGCCTGGGGGCCTACGGATATGACAAGCCCCATATGCAGGATCTTGGTCCAGCCACTGAGAGGCGTTACTTTAATACGGGACTCACGCTGCAGGTCACAATGTATGTCTGTGCCCTAGGCGGCCCTCAAGCACTGGCATGGCCTTTCAGACAATGCAGGTTTTCCCACATTGCTGAAGCCTGAAAACCGAGGTTGGGAAGAGATGACGACCTACAGCCATAGCGGGTCCTATGTGTCCAGGTTGGGGCCAGCTGTCTGGGTGTCGTTTGGGATGTCTTGTCTCAGGCTGTGCCAGACAGGGCATTAGTATACAGGGTAGGCTGTATAATTGCTTTACAATCGAGTGGCATGCATTAGAAAATCATTTGGGGTTTCTTATTAGCAGCATAGGGCAAAGTTTTTCTTCTGGAGGGCAGGCAGAGTGCTGCATTGTGGCATCGGAATTCCCAAACTGGAGGGCTTGTGGGCCAGGAGAGTGAGGACGGAAGTCTGAGAACACAAGCTAGGCTTAGGTTTCGGGGCAAGGACATGGCAGGCACACTCTGCAGAGCTGAATTGACATCTCATGCGTCTGAAGTCAGGTCGAGGATCAGACTTTGGCTCAGGTTTGAGTTTCTGTCCATGTTGGTCTCTTCATGAAGGGGGGATATTATGAGCCCATGGGGGTTTTCCCACTATTGGAGTAGTGAGATGCTCCAAACCACAAGGATTCCTTCTGTGGGACAATTAAGATTTGTTGGATGGCTCCAGGACGTCTTATAAGGTATTTTTCCAGAACAGGGTTCTAAGTATGGATGCCTGGGCAGCCAGCCTCACATTCCAATTGTCTCCTAGCAACAAGAAACGTTTGATCTGCTGGCTTGGGGTAGCAACAGAGGGGGCTGAGTTGAAATGGACTTTCCTGAGGATGGTCTTAATGTTGGTTTGAGTCCATGGAGACCTTGGTATGGGGCAGTGGCACCAGGGCCCTGAAGGATTCTCCTAACCAGAGGTTATGACAAAGCTCCAATGAGCAAGTTTTCCATGGGGAGACGAGATTTGTTCTTATTGGTGCCTCAGGAAACCACCATATGCTGGTATTGAAACGAGGCCTCTGAGGAGAGATGCCTGGAAACCAAAGCAATGGATCTGATTAGGGCCTAGGGGCCTGTCCGGTTCAATATTCTTCTCTGGGGCATCTGTTGTCTGAGTGGAGGTAGTTGCTCAGCTGGTTTGAGATCACCCCTGTTTGTCCTGGGCGGCCTACACTATTGGGATGGCCTCGGTGACTTTGGAGGTTTTTCCTCATTTGCAAGGTTGTGGCCAATGGAATGGGAAGAATTCCCTTGAAAGGGAAGCACAGTCCTGAGGTGTGGCTCCAGGGACCCAAGTGTGGAGCGTGTGTGGTCCAGGGCTATTTGGACAAAAGTCTGAAAACACAAACTCCACTTAGGTTGTGGGATGAAGGTATGGCCGGCCCGATCTATAGACCGTGAGGAGAACTCTTCGGGATATGAACAAAGGGCGAATGTGAGGTGCTGGCTCATGCTTTTTTTTTTTTTTTTTTTTCTGGAATTGTGTCACCGATTGCCATGGAATGTCGGGGTGTCCTCATGGGCCATTGATGAGGCTCCCTTTCTGGGGATTTGACCCGATCCCAAGAGTTTGGGGTCATTCTGTGGGAAGGGAGGAGGCCTTTCTTGTTTTTTTGTTTATTTTTTTATTATTATTATTTTTTTTACCTAAGGTGGACCACCAAAAGAGGGATTCAAGAGCAGAGTCCTGGCGAGGGGCGACTGGACAACCAGACCTCTGGTTAACATTGGGACCTAAGAACATGGCAAGCCCCATATGTGGGCTCTTGGTCCAGACACTGAGAGGCCTTCCTTGAGGATAGGTCTCACACTGAGTTTCACAATGTGTTTTTGTGCCCAAGGAGCCCCTCATTCAGGGCGTGGCCTAATGTACCATGCTGGTTTCTCCTACACTGAACGTTGCACAATATGGCAACCACACGTTTTCTGGCCATGGGGAAGAAGGAGTTCTAATTTCTGCCACACTTTCACTCCTGGACTGTGATTGGATTTAAGGTCTAGGTTCTGAAGCCTGAAAACTGAGGTTGGGAAGAGATGAAGACCTAAGGCCATGGTGTGTCTGATGTGCTCAGTGTTCGGCCAGCTGTTGAGTGTGGGTTGGGAGGTGCAGGCTCAGGCTGTGGCAGACAGGGAATTAGTGCCCAGGCTAGACTGTATCATTGGGATGCAGTCGAGTTTCGTGCAGGATGGTACTCATTTGTGGTTACTGGGTAGCCCCAGAGGGCAACGTTTTTCTTCTGGAGGGAAGACACAGTGCCACATAGTGGCTCCAGAATTCCCAAACTGGAAGGCTTGTGGGCCAGGAGTGTGAGGAAAAAATTCTGAGAACACGAGCCAGACTTAGATTTCGGGGTGAGGGGACGGCAGGCACCCTCTGCAGAGATGATTCGAGATCCCGTATGCCTGAAGACAGAGCTAGGATCAGACGTTGGCTTACGTCGGAGTTTCTGTCCATGACGGCCCCTTCATGAAGGGGACGGTGTCACGAGGACATGGAGGTTTTCCCACGATGGGAATTGTGAGATGCTCCAAACCACAATGATTCCTTCTGTGGGACAGTCGAGACCTGTTGGATGGCTCCAGGACATCCCATAAGGAAGTTATTCAGAGCAGGGTTCTAAGGATGGATGCCTGGGCAGCCTGCCTCCCATTCCAGGTGTCTCATAGCGCCAAGGCAAGTTCGATCTGCTGGATCTAGGGGAGCAACCGAGGCGGGTGTTTTGAAATGGGTGAGTTGAGGATGGGTCATAATGTGCATTTGTGTCCATGTAGACCTTGGAATGGGGTGCTTGATCCGGGGCCTTGAGGGATGTTCATAACCGGAGGTTTTGATGGGTTCTAAAGAGTACGTTTCCTATGTATAGAAGAGAATTGTTTTGATGAGTGCCTAAGGAATCTCCCATATGCTGGTATTGGAAACCAGGACTCTGAGGAGAGATGACTGGAAACAAAAGCAATCGAGATGATTAGGGCATAGGTGCCTGTCCGGTTCAATCTCTTTCCTGAGGATACGTGTCTAAGGATCTGAGGGGATGTAGTTGCTCAGCTTGTGTCAGATCGCCCCTGTTTGTCCTGGGCAGCCTATAATATTGGGATGGCTTCGGGACTTTGGAGTTTCTCCTAATCTATAGGGTTGTGGCCAATGGAATGGGCAGAAATCCCCTGGAGAGGGCAGGCACAGTTCTGAGTTTGGCTCTAGGGGCCCAGCCTTGAGGCTGTGTGGGCCAGGCCTGTGGGGACAAAAGTCTGAAAACACAAACTCTGCTTAGGATTGGGGACATAGGTATGGCACGCCCAATCTACAGAACGTGATAACACTTAGGGATATGAAAAAGGGTGAGTTTGAGGTGCTTGCTCAGGTTTTGTCTCTGGATTTGTGTCAACAATGTGGGTGGAATGCTGGCGTGGCCTCATGGGTTGTGGATGGCTTTCCTTCTCTGAGGATTTGACCCGATCCCAAGAGTTTGGGTACATTCTGTGGGATGGGGGGAGTCTTTTCTGTTTTTTATTTTATTTTATTTTATATTTTATTTTATGGACCTCAAGTGTCCCAATAAAAGAGGGATTCCAGAGCAGAGTCCTTGGGAGGGACAACTGGATATCCCCACCTCTGTTTAAGTTTGGGGGCCTAGGGGCATGGCAAGTCCAATAGGCGGGCTCTTGATTCAGACACTGAGAGGCCTTCCTTGAGGACAGGGCTCATGCTGAGGTTCACAATGCCTATTTGTGCCCAACAAGGCCCTCAAGCAGGGGAAGTGCCTCATGGGCCACGCTAGATTCTTCCACACTGAACGTTGGAGAATATGCCAACCACAAGGTTTCCAGCCATGGCGAAGGAAGAGTTGTGGTTTCTGCATCACGTTCACCCCTGGACAGTGTTTGGAGTTTAGGTCTAGGTTCTGAAACCCGAAAACTGAGGTTGGAAGAGATGAAGACCTAAGGACCTGATGGGTCCAATGTGCTCAGTGTGCGGCCAGCTGTAGAGCGTAGGTCTGGAGGTGTGGGCTCATGCTGTGTCAGACAAGGCATTAGACAGGGTAGACTGCATATTTGGGGTGCAGTCGAGTGGCGTTCAGTTGATCCTTATTCGGGTTTCTAGGTAGCTCCATAAGGCAACGTTTTTCTTCTGGAGGGCAGGCAGTGTGCTGCATTATGGCCCCAGTATTGCCAATCTGTAGGGCTTTTGGGGCAGGGGTGTGAGGACGGTAGTCTGAGAACACAAGCTAGGCTTAGTTTTGGGGGTGAGTGCACAGAAGGCACACTCTGCAGAGCTGAATCAAGATCTCATGCACCTGAAGTCAGGGCGAATATCAGACGTTTGCTCAGGTTGGAGTTTCTGTCCATGATGGCCCCTTTATAAAGTGGAGCGTCTCAAGAGGCCATGTAGATTTTCCCACAATGGGAGTTGTGAGATGCTCCAGACTGCAAAGATTCCTTCTGTGGGACACTTGAGACCTGTTGGATGGCACTAGGATGTCCCATGTGGAACGACTCCAGAGTAGGGTTCTAAGGATGGATGCCTGGGCAGCCCGCCTCCCATTCTAGTTGTCTCCTAGCAACAAGGCAGGTTTGATCTGCAGGCCCTGGGGGAGAAACCAAGGGGGTTGAGTTGACATGGACTCTCCCGACAATAGATCATAATGTGGGTTTAAGTCCATGGAGACCTTGGAATGGGGCGCTTGATCCGGGGCCCTGAAAGATTCTCCTAAACAGAGGTTTTTATAGAGCTCCAAAGAGTACATTTCCTATGTGGAGATGAGATTTTTCTGATGAGTGCCTCAGTAATCCCCCGTATTCTGGTATTGGAAACCAGGCCTCTGAGGAGAGATGCCTGGAAACAAAAGCAATGGATCTGATTAGAGCCTAAGTGCCTGTCCAGTTCAATCTCATTCTATGGGGATATCTGTCTCTGGGTCTGAGTGGAGGTAGTTTCCTAACTTGTGAAAGATCATCCCTGTTTGTCCTGGGCAGCCAACACTATTGGGATGGCCTCGGGGAGTTTGGAGGATTCTCCTAATCTATAGGGTTGTGGCCAATGGAAATGGCAGAATTCCCCTGGAGAGGGAAGCCACAGTCCTGAGGTGTGTCTCCAGGGGCCCCAGCTTGGACGGTGTGTGGGCCAGGACTGTGGGGACAGAAGTCTGAAAACACAAACTCAGCTTAGGTTTGGGGATGTATGTATGAAGGCTCGATCTACAGACCGTAAGAATTTTCCGTGCTATGAACAAAGGGCGAGTATGTGGCGCTTGCTCAAGCTTTTGTCTCTGGATTTTGTGTCAACGGTGGCCGTGGAATGTCGGGGTGTCCTCAAGGGCCATGGACAATTCTTTCTCTGGTGATTTGGCCTGATCCCAAGGGGTTGGGATCATTCTGTGGATGGGAAGAGTCCTTTCTGTATTTTTTTTTTTACCTCAGGTGTTCCACCAAATAGGGATTCCAGAGTAGAGCCCTGAGTAGGGGTGACTAGACATCTCGAACTCTGGTTGAGATTGGGGGACTAGGGGCTTGGCAAGCCCCATATGTGGGCTGTTGTTCCAGTCACTAAGAGGCTTTACATGAGGATAGGGCTCACGCTGAGGGTCACAATGTGTGTTTGTGCATATTGTGGCCCTCAGGGATAGGTGGGGCCTCATAGTCCATGCTGCTTTCTCCTACTATGAACAATGGACAACATGCCAACCACTAGGTTACTTGCCAAGGTGAAGGAGAAGTTCTGATTCTTGCATCACGTTCACTCCTTAGCAGTGAGTGGAGATAAGGCCTAGGTTCTGCAGGTGAAAACTGAGGTTGGGTAGAGATGATGGCCTAAAGCCATTGTGGGTGTGATATGCTCTGTGTACGGCCAGCTTTCTGGGTGTTGGACTGGAGGTCTGCCCTCAGGCTGTGTCAGACAGGGCTTTAGTGCACAGGCTAGACTGTATAATTGGGGTATGGTCGCGTGGCATGCAGGTTGTTACTCATTTGGCGTTTCCGGTTAGCCCTATAGGGCAACATTTTTCTTCTGGAGGGCAGGCACAGTGCTGCATTGTGTCTCCAGAATTGCCAAACTGGAGGGGTGTGGCCAGGATTGTGAGGAAGGAAGTCTGAAAACACAAGCTAGCACGAGTTTTGGGGCCAAGAGCATGGCAGGCCCACTCTGCAGAGGCTGAATCGAGATCTCCTGCAGGTGAGGTCAGGGCGAGTATCAGATGTTGCCTCAAGCTGGAGTTTGTGTCCATGACGGCCCCTTCCTGAAGGGGGTGGGGGCGTCATGAGGCCAGGGAGGTTTCCCTACGCTGGGAGTTGTGAGCTGCTCCAAACTTCAAAGTTTCCTTCTTCAGGACAGTCGAGTACTATTGGATGGTCCCTTGATGCCCCATACAAAAAGACTCGAGAGCAGGGGCCTAAGCATGGATGCCGAGACACGCCAACTCACCTTCCCATTGCCTGGTCGAGACAAGGCACGCTCAATCTGCGGGCTCTTGGGTGAGCTACCCAGAAGGCTGAGTTTAAATGGACTCTCCTGAGGATGAGTCATAATGTGGGTTGGTGGCCATGGAGACCTTGGAATGTGGCAGTAGCTAAGGGACTCTGCAGGATTCTCCAAACCGAAGGGCTTGACACAACTCCAACAAGGAAGCTTCCCATGTGGAGAGGAGAGGTCTTCTGTCTGGTGCCTCAGGAAAGCCCCGTATGCTGGTCTTCGAACCCAGGCCTCTGAGGAGTGATACCTGGACACCAAAGCAAGAGTTCATAATAGGGCCTAGGGGCCTGTCTGGTTCAATCTTCTGTCTCTGCGGATATCTGTCTATGTGTCTGCATGGAGGTAGTAGTTGCTCAGCTTGTGTCATAATGCCCCTATTTGTCCAGTGCGGCTTGCGGTAGTGGGATGTCCTTGGGGACCTTGAGGTTTCTACTATTTTGTAGAGTTGTGGCCAATGGAATGGGCAGTTTCTTAGGAGAGAGCAGGCACAGTTCTGTGGTGTGGCTCCAGAGACCCCAGCCTGGAGTCTGTGTGGGCCATGGCTGTGCAGACAGACATCCAAAAACCCTAACTCAGCTCAGGTTTGGGGCCGAGGTTACGGCAGGCCTGATCTACAGTCCATGAGGGGAGCTCCTCTGGATATGAAAGAAGGGTGAGAGGGAGGCAGTCGCTCAGGCTTTTGTCTCTGGATGTTTTGTCCACAATGGCCGTTTAATGTAGGAGTTGCCTCATGGGTCGTAGAAGTCTCCCTCTCTGGTAGTTTGTCCAGCCCCCAAGAGTTTGAGGTCATTCTGTGGGAAGGGAAGTGTCCTGTTTTCTGCTTCATGTGTCCCACCAGTAGAGGGATTCTAGAGCATAGCAGTGGGTACTGACAACTGGAATACTCGCCCTCTGGTTAAGCCTGGGGGCCTACGGATATGACAAGCCCCATATGCAGGATCTTGGTCCAGCCACTGAGAGGCGTTACTTTAATACGGGACTCACGCTGCAGGTCACAATGTATGTCTGTGCCCTAGGCGGCCCTCAAGCACTGGCATGGCCTTTCAGACAATGCAGGTTTTCCCACATTGCTGAAGCCTGAAAACCGAGGTTGGGAAGAGATGACGACCTACAGCCATAGCGGGTCCTATGTGTCCAGGTTGGGGCCAGCTGTCTGGGTGTCGTTTGGGATGTCTTGTCTCAGGCTGTGCCAGACAGGGCATTAGTATACAGGGTAGGCTGTATAATTGCTTTACAATCGAGTGGCATGCATTAGAAAATCATTTGGGGTTTCTTATTAGCAGCATAGGGCAAAGTTTTTCTTCTGGAGGGCAGGCAGAGTGCTGCATTGTGGCATCGGAATTCCCAAACTGGAGGGCTTGTGGGCCAGGAGAGTGAGGACGGAAGTCTGAGAACACAAGCTAGGCTTAGGTTTCGGGGCAAGGACATGGCAGGCACACTCTGCAGAGCTGAATTGACATCTCATGCGTCTGAAGTCAGGTCGAGGATCAGACTTTGGCTCAGGTTTGAGTTTCTGTCCATGTTGGTCTCTTCATGAACGGGGGATATTATGAGCCCATGGGGGTTTTCCCACTATTGGAGTAGTGAGATGCTCCAAACCACAAGGATTCCTTCTGTGGGACAATTAAGATTTGTTGGATGGCTCCAGGACGTCTTATAAGGTATTTTTCCAGAACAGGGTTCTAAGTATGGATGCCTGGGCAGCCAGCCTCACATTCCAATTGTCTCCTAGCAACAAGAAACGTTTGATCTGCTGGCTTGGGGTAGCAACAGAGGGGGCTGAGTTGAAATGGACTTTCCTGAGGATGGTCTTAATGTTGGTTTGAGTCCATGGAGACCTTGGTATGGGGCAGTGGCACCAGGGCCCTGAAGGATTCTCCTAACCAGAGGTTATGACAAAGCTCCAATGAGCAAGTTTTCCATGGGGAGACGAGATTTGTTCTTATTGGTGCCTCAGGAAACCACCATATGCTGGTATTGGAAACGAGGCCTCTGAGGAGAGATGCCTGGAAACCAAAGCAATGGATCTGATTAGGGCCTAGGGGCCTGTCCGGTTCAATATTCTTCTCTGGGGCATCTGTTGTCTGAGTGGAGGTAGTTGCTCAGCTGGTTTGAGATCACCCCTGTTTGTCCTGGGCGGCCTACACTATTGGGATGGCCTCGGTGACTTTGGAGGTTTTTCCTCATTTGCAAGGTTGTGGCCAATGGAATGGGAAGAATTCCCTTGAAAGGGAAGCACAGTCCTGAGGTGTGGCTCCAGGGACCCAAGTGTGGAGCGTGTGTGGTCCAGGGCTATTTGGACAAAAGTCTGAAAACACAAACTCCACTTAGGTTGTGGGATGAAGGTATGGCCGGCCCGATCTATAGACCGTGAGGAGAACTCTTCGGGATATGAACAAAGGGCGAATGTGAGGTGCTGGCTCATGCTTTTTTTTTTTTTTTTTTTTCTGGAATTGTGTCACCGATTGCCATGGAATGTCGGGGTGTCCTCATGGGCCATTGATGAGGCTCCCTTTCTGGGGATTTGACCCGATCCCAAGAGTTTGGGGTCATTCTGTGGGAAGGGAGGAGGCCTTTCTTGTTTTTTTGTTTATTTTTTTATAATTATTATTTTTTTTACCTAAGGTGGACCACCAAAAGAGGGATTCAAGAGCAGAGTCCTGGCGAGGGGCGACTGGACAACCAGACCTCTGGTTAACATTGGGACCTAAGAACATGGCAAGCCCCATATGTGGGCTCTTGGTCCAGACACTGAGAGGCCTTCCTTGAGGATAGGTCTCACACTGAGTTTCACAATGTGTTTTTGTGCCCAAGGAGCCCCTCATTCAGGGCGTGGCCTAATGTACCATGCTGGTTTCTCCTACACTGAACGTTGCACAATATGGCAACCACACGTTTTCTGGCCATGGGGAAGAAGGAGTTCTAATTTCTGCCACACTTTCACTCCTGGACTGTGATTGGATTTAAGGTCTAGGTTCTGAAGCCTGAAAACTGAGGTTGGGAAGAGATGAAGACCTAAGGCCATGGTGTGTCTGATGTGCTCAGTGTTCGGCCAGCTGTTGAGTGTGGGTTGGGAGGTGCAGGCTCAGGCTGTGGCAGACAGGGAATTAGTGCCCAGGCTAGACTGTATCATTGGGATGCAGTTGAGTTTCGTGCAGGATGGTACTCATTTGTGGTTACTGGGTAGCCCCAGAGGGCAACGTTTTTCTTCTGGAGGGAAGACACAGTGCCACATAGTGGCTCCAGAATTCCCAAACTGGAAGGCTTGTGGGCCAGGAGTGTGAGGAAAAAATTCTGAGAACACGAGCCAGACTTAGATTTCGGGGTGAGGGGACGGCAGGCACCCTCTGCAGAGATGATTCGAGATCCCGTATGCCTGAAGACAGAGCTAGGATCAGACGTTGGCTTACGTCGGAGTTTCTGTCCATGACGGCCCCTTCATGAAGGGGACGGTGTCACGAGGACATGGAGGTTTTCCCACGATGGGAATTGTGAGATGCTCCAAACCACAATGATTCCTTCTGTGGGACAGTCGAGACCTGTTGGATGGCTCCAGGACATCCCATAAGGAAGTTATTCAGAGCAGGGTTCTAAGGATGGATGCCTGGGCAGCCTGCCTCCCATTCCAGGTGTCTCATAGCGCCAAGGCAAGTTCGATCTGCTGGATCTAGGGGAGCAACCGAGGCGGGTGTTTTGAAATGGGTGAGTTGAGGATGGGTCATAATGTGCATTTGTGTCCATGTAGACCTTGGAATGGGGTGCTTGATCCGGGGCCTTGAGGGATGTTCATAACCGGAGGTTTTGATGGGTTCTAAAGAGTACGTTTCCTATGTATAGAAGAGAATTGTTTTGATGAGTGCCTAAGGAATCTCCCATATGCTGGTATTGGAAACCAGGACTCTGAGGAGAGATGACTGGAAACAAAAGCAATCGAGATGATTAGGGCATAGGTGCCTGTCCGGTTCAATCTCTTTCCTGAGGATACGTGTCTAAGGATCTGAGGGGATGTAGTTGCTCAGCTTGTGTCAGATCGCCCCTGTTTGTCCTGGGCAGCCTATAATATTGGGATGGCTTCGGGACTTTGGAGTTTCTCCTAATCTATAGGGTTGTGGCCAATGGAATGGGCAGAAATCCCCTGGAGAGGGCAGGCACAGTTCTGAGTTTGGCTCTAGGGGCCCAGCCTTGAGGCTGTGTGGGCCAGGCCTGTGGGGACAAAAGTCTGAAAACACAAACTCTGCTTAGGATTGGGGACATAGGTATGGCACGCCCAATCTACAGAACGTGATAACACTTAGGGATATGAAAAAGGGTGAGTTTGAGGTGCTTGCTCAGGTTTTGTCTCTGGATTTGTGTCAACAATGTGGGTGGAATGCTGGCGTGGCCTCATGGGTTGTGGATGGCTTTCCTTCTCTGAGGATTTGACCCGATCCCAAGAGTTTGGGTACATTCTGTGGGATGGGGGGAGTCTTTTCTGTTTTTTATTTTATTTTATTTTATATTTTATTTTATGGACCTCAAGTGTCCCAATAAAAGAGGGATTCCAGAGCAGAGTCCTTGGGAGGGACAACTGGATATCCCCACCTCTGTTTAAGTTTGGGGGCCTAGGGGCATGGCAAGTCCAATAGGCGGGCTCTTGATTCAGACACTGAGAGGCCTTCCTTGAGGACAGGGCTCATGCTGAGGTTCACAATGCCTATTTGTGCCCAACAAGGCCCTCAAGCAGGGGAAGTGCCTCATGGGCCACGCTAGATTCTTCCACACTGAACGTTGGAGAATATGCCAACCACAAGGTTTCCAGCCATGGCGAAGGAAGAGTTGTGGTTTCTGCATCACGTTCACCCCTGGACAGTGTTTGGAGTTTAGGTCTAGGTTCTGAAACCCGAAAACTGAGGTTGGAAGAGATGAAGACCTAAGGACCTGATGGGTCCAATGTGCTCAGTGTGCGGCCAGCTGTAGAGCGTAGGTCTGGAGGTGTGGGCTCATGCTGTGTCAGACAAGGCATTAGACAGGGTAGACTGCATATTTGGGGTGCAGTCGAGTGGCGTTCAGTTGATCCTTATTCGGGTTTCTAGGTAGCTCCATAAGGCAACGTTTTTCTTCTGGAGGGCAGGCAGTGTGCTGCATTATGGCCCCAGTATTGCCAATCTGTAGGGCTTTTGGGGCAGGGGTGTGAGGACGGTAGTCTGAGAACACAAGCTAGGCTTAGTTTTGGGGGTGAGTGCACAGAAGGCACACTCTGCAGAGCTGAATCAAGATCTCATGCACCTGAAGTCAGGGCGAATATCAGACGTTTGCTCAGGTTGGAGTTTCTGTCCATGATGGCCCCTTTATAAAGTGGAGCGTCTCAAGAGGCCATGTAGATTTTCCCACAATGGGAGTTGTGAGATGCTCCAGACTGCAAAGATTCCTTCTGTGGGACACTTGAGACCTGTTGGATGGCACTAGGATGTCCCATGTGGAACGACTCCAGAGTAGGGTTCTAAGGATGGATGCCTGGGCAGCCCGCCTCCCATTCTAGTTGTCTCCTAGCAACAAGGCAGGTTTGATCTGCAGGCCCTGGGGGAGAAACCAAGGGGGTTGAGTTGACATGGACTCTCCCGACAATAGATCATAATGTGGGTTTAAGTCCATGGAGACCTTGGAATGGGGCGCTTGATCCGGGGCCCTGAAAGATTCTCCTAAACAGAGGTTTTTATAGAGCTCCAAAGAGTACATTTCCTATGTGGAGATGAGATTTTTCTGATGAGTGCCTCAGTAATCCCCCGTATTCTGGTATTGGAAACCAGGCCTCTGAGGAGAGATGCCTGGAAACAAAAGCAATGGATCTGATTAGAGCCTAAGTGCCTGTCCAGTTCAATCTCATTCTATGGGGATATCTGTCTCTGGGTCTGAGTGGAGGTAGTTTCCTAACTTGTGAAAGATCATCCCTGTTTGTCCTGGGCAGCCAACACTATTGGGATGGCCTCGGGGAGTTTGGAGGATTCTCCTAATCTATAGGGTTGTGGCCAATGGAAATGGCAGAATTCCCCTGGAGAGGGAAGCCACAGTCCTGAGGTGTGTCTCCAGGGGCCCCAGCTTGGACGGTGTGTGGGCCAGGACTGTGGGGACAGAAGTCTGAAAACACAAACTCAGCTTAGGTTTGGGGATGTATGTATGAAGGCTCGATCTACAGACCGTAAGAATTTTCCGTGCTATGAACAAAGGGCGAGTATGTGGCGCTTGCTCAAGCTTTTGTCTCTGGATTTTGTGTCAACGGTGGCCGTGGAATGTCGGGGTGTCCTCAAGGGCCATGGACAATTCTTTCTCTGGTGATTTGGCCTGATCCCAAGGGGTTGGGATCATTCTGTGGATGGGAAGAGTCCTTTCTGTATTTTTTTTTTTACCTCAGGTGTTCCACCAAATAGGGATTCCAGAGTAGAGCCCTGAGTAGGGGTGACTAGACATCTCGAACTCTGGTTGAGATTGGGGGACTAGGGGCTTGGCAAGCCCCATATGTGGGCTGTTGTTCCAGTCACTAAGAGGCTTTACATGAGGATAGGGCTCACGCTGAGGGTCACAATGTGTGTTTGTGCATATTGTGGCCCTCAGGGATAGGTGGGGCCTCATAGTCCATGCTGCTTTCTCCTACTATGAACAATGGACAACATGCCAACCACTAGGTTACTTGCCAAGGTGAAGGAGAAGTTCTGATTCTTGCATCACGTTCACTCCTTAGCAGTGAGTGGAGATAAGGCCTAGGTTCTGCAGGTGAAAACTGAGGTTGGGTAGAGATGATGGCCTAAAGCCATTGTGGGTGTGATATGCTCTGTGTACGGCCAGCTTTCTGGGTGTTGGACTGGAGGTCTGCCCTCAGGCTGTGTCAGACAGGGCTTTAGTGCACAGGCTAGACTGTATAATTGGGGTATGGTCGCGTGGCATGCAGGTTGTTACTCATTTGGCGTTTCCGGTTAGCCCTATAGGGCAACATTTTTCTTCTGGAGGGCAGGCACAGTGCTGCATTGTGTCTCCAGAATTGCCAAACTGGAGGGGTGTGGCCAGGATTGTGAGGAAGGAAGTCTGAAAACACAAGCTAGCACGAGTTTTGGGGCCAAGAGCATGGCAGGCGCACTCTGCAGAGGCTGAATCGAGATCTCCTGCAGGTGAGGTCAGGGCGAGTATCAGATGTTGCCTCAAGCTGGAGTTTGTGTCCATGACGGCCCCTTCCTGAAGGGGGTGGGGGCGTCATGAGGCCAGGGAGGTTTCCCTACGCTGGGAGTTGTGAGCTGCTCCAAACTTCAAAGTTTCCTTCTTCAGGACAGTCGAGTACTATTGGATGGTCCCTTGATGCCCCATACAAAAAGACTCGAGAGCAGGGGCCTAAGCATGGATGCCGAGACACGCCAACTCACCTTCCCATTGCCTGGTCGAGACAAGGCACGCTCAATCTGCGGGCTCTTGGGTGAGCTACCCAGAAGGCTGAGTTTAAATGGACTCTCCTGAGGATGAGTCATAATGTGGGTTGGTGGCCATGGAGACCTTGGAATGTGGCAGTAGCTAAGGGACTCTGCAGGATTCTCCAAACCGAAGGGCTTGACACAACTCCAACAAGGAAGCTTCCCATGTGGAGAGGAGAGGTCTTCTGTCTGGTGCCTCAGGAAAGCCCCGTATGCTGGTCTTCGAACCCAGGCCTCTGAGGAGTGATACCTGGACACCAAAGCAAGAGTTCATAATAGGGCCTAGGGGCCTGTCTGGTTCAATCTTCTGTCTCTGCGGATATCTGTCTATGTGTCTGCATGGAGGTAGTAGTTGCTCAGCTTGTGTCATAATGCCCCTATTTGTCCAGTGCGGCTTGCGGTAGTGGGATGTCCTTGGGGACCTTGAGGTTTCTACTATTTTGTAGAGTTGTGGCCAATGGAATGGGCAGTTTCTTAGGAGAGAGCAGGCACAGTTCTGTGGTGTGGCTCCAGAGACCCCAGCCTGGAGTCTGTGTGGGCCATGGCTGTGCAGACAGACATCCAAAAACCCTAACTCAGCTCAGGTTTGGGGCCGAGGTTACGGCAGGCCTGATCTACAGTCCATGAGGGGAGCTCCTCTGGATATGAAAGAAGGGTGAGAGGGAGGCAGTCGCTCAGGCTTTTGTCTCTGGATGTTTTGTCCACAATGGCCGTTTAATGTAGGAGTTGCCTCATGGGTCGTAGAAGTCTCCCTCTCTGGTAGTTTGTCCAGCCCCCAAGAGTTTGAGGTCATTCTGTGGGAAGGGAAGTGTCCTGTTTTCTGCTTCATGTGTCCCACCAGTAGAGGGATTCTAGAGCATAGCAGTGGGTACTGACAACTGGAATACTCGCCCTCTGGTTAAGCCTGGGGGCCTACGGATATGACAAGCCCCATATGCAGGATCTTGGTCCAGCCACTGAGAGGCGTTACTTTAATACGGGACTCACGCTGCAGGTCACAATGTATGTCTGTGCCCTAGGCGGCCCTCAAGCACTGGCATGGCCTTTCAGACAATGCAGGTTTTCCCACATTGCTGAAGCCTGAAAACCGAGGTTGGGAAGAGATGACGACCTACAGCCATAGCGGGTCCTATGTGTCCAGGTTGGGGCCAGCTGTCTGGGTGTCGTTTGGGATGTCTTGTCTCAGGCTGTGCCAGACAGGGCATTAGTATACAGGGTAGGCTGTATAATTGCTTTACAATCGAGTGGCATGCATTAGAAAATCATTTGGGGTTTCTTATTAGCAGCATAGGGCAAAGTTTTTCTTCTGGAGGGCAGGCAGAGTGCTGCATTGTGGCATCGGAATTCCCAAACTGGAGGGCTTGTGGGCCAGGAGAGTGAGGACGGAAGTCTGAGAACACAAGCTAGGCTTAGGTTTCGGGGCAAGGACATGGCAGGCACACTCTGCAGAGCTGAATTGACATCTCATGCGTCTGAAGTCAGGTCGAGGATCAGACTTTGGCTCAGGTTTGAGTTTCTGTCCATGTTGGTCTCTTCATGAAGGGGGGATATTATGAGCCCATGGGGGTTTTCCCACTATTGGAGTAGTGAGATGCTCCAAACCACAAGGATTCCTTCTGTGGGACAATTAAGATTTGTTGGATGGCTCCAGGACGTCTTATAAGGTATTTTTCCAGAACAGGGTTCTAAGTATGGATGCCTGGGCAGCCAGCCTCACATTCCAATTGTCTCCTAGCAACAAGAAACGTTTGATCTGCTGGCTTGGGGTAGCAACAGAGGGGGCTGAGTTGAAATGGACTTTCCTGAGGATGGTCTTAATGTTGGTTTGAGTCCATGGAGACCTTGGTATGGGGCAGTGGCACCAGGGCCCTGAAGGATTCTCCTAACCAGAGGTTATGACAAAGCTCCAATGAGCAAGTTTTCCATGGGGAGACGAGATTTGTTCTTATTGGTGCCTCAGGAAACCACCATATGCTGGTATTGAAACGAGGCCTCTGAGGAGAGATGCCTGGAAACCAAAGCAATGGATCTGATTAGGGCCTAGGGGCCTGTCCGGTTCAATATTCTTCTCTGGGGCATCTGTTGTCTGAGTGGAGGTAGTTGCTCAGCTGGTTTGAGATCACCCCTGTTTGTCCTGGGCGGCCTACACTATTGGGATGGCCTCGGTGACTTTGGAGGTTTTTCCTCATTTGCAAGGTTGTGGCCAATGGAATGGGAAGAATTCCCTTGAAAGGGAAGCACAGTCCTGAGGTGTGGCTCCAGGGACCCAAGTGTGGAGCGTGTGTGGTCCAGGGCTATTTGGACAAAAGTCTGAAAACACAAACTCCACTTAGGTTGTGGGATGAAGGTATGGCCGGCCCGATCTATAGACCGTGAGGAGAACTCTTCGGGATATGAACAAAGGGCGAATGTGAGGTGCTGGCTCATGCTTTTTTTTTTTTTTTTTTTTCTGGAATTGTGTCACCGATTGCCATGGAATGTCGGGGTGTCCTCATGGGCCATTGATGAGGCTCCCTTTCTGGGGATTTGACCCGATCCCAAGAGTTTGGGGTCATTCTGTGGGAAGGGAGGAGGCCTTTCTTGTTTTTTTGTTTATTTTTTTATAATTATTATTTTTTTTACCTAAGGTGGACCACCAAAAGAGGGATTCAAGAGCAGAGTCCTGGCGAGGGGCGACTGGACAACCAGACCTCTGGTTAACATTGGGACCTAAGAACATGGCAAGCCCCATATGTGGGCTCTTGGTCCAGACACTGAGAGGCCTTCCTTGAGGATAGGTCTCACACTGAGTTTCACAATGTGTTTTTGTGCCCAAGGAGCCCCTCATTCAGGGCGTGGCCTAATGTACCATGCTGGTTTCTCCTACACTGAACGTTGCACAATATGGCAACCACACGTTTTCTGGCCATGGGGAAGAAGGAGTTCTAATTTCTGCCACACTTTCACTCCTGGACTGTGATTGGATTTAAGGTCTAGGTTCTGAAGCCTGAAAACTGAGGTTGGGAAGAGATGAAGACCTAAGGCCATGGTGTGTCTGATGTGCTCAGTGTTCGGCCAGCTGTTGAGTGTGGGTTGGGAGGTGCAGGCTCAGGCTGTGGCAGACAGGGAATTAGTGCCCAGGCTAGACTGTATCATTGGGATGCAGTCGAGTTTCGTGCAGGATGGTACTCATTTGTGGTTACTGGGTAGCCCCAGAGGGCAACGTTTTTCTTCTGGAGGGAAGACACAGTGCCACATAGTGGCTCCAGAATTCCCAAACTGGAAGGCTTGTGGGCCAGGAGTGTGAGGAAAAAATTCTGAGAACACGAGCCAGACTTAGATTTCGGGGTGAGGGGACGGCAGGCACCCTCTGCAGAGATGATTCGAGATCCCGTATGCCTGAAGACAGAGCTAGGATCAGACGTTGGCTTACGTCGGAGTTTCTGTCCATGACGGCCCCTTCATGAAGGGGACGGTGTCACGAGGACATGGAGGTTTTCCCACGATGGGAATTGTGAGATGCTCCAAACCACAATGATTCCTTCTGTGGGACAGTCGAGACCTGTTGGATGGCTCCAGGACATCCCATAAGGAAGTTATTCAGAGCAGGGTTCTAAGGATGGATGCCTGGGCAGCCTGCCTCCCATTCCAGGTGTCTCATAGCGCCAAGGCAAGTTCGATCTGCTGGATCTAGGGGAGCAACCGAGGCGGGTGTTTTGAAATGGGTGAGTTGAGGATGGGTCATAATGTGCATTTGTGTCCATGTAGACCTTGGAATGGGGTGCTTGATCCGGGGCCTTGAGGGATGTTCATAACCGGAGGTTTTGATGGGTTCTAAAGAGTACGTTTCCTATGTATAGAAGAGAATTGTTTTGATGAGTGCCTAAGGAATCTCCCATATGCTGGTATTGGAAACCAGGACTCTGAGGAGAGATGACTGGAAACAAAAGCAATCGAGATGATTAGGGCATAGGTGCCTGTCCGGTTCAATCTCTTTCCTGAGGATACGTGTCTAAGGATCTGAGGGGATGTAGTTGCTCAGCTTGTGTCAGATCGCCCCTGTTTGTCCTGGGCAGCCTATAATATTGGGATGGCTTCGGGACTTTGGAGTTTCTCCTAATCTATAGGGTTGTGGCCAATGGAATGGGCAGAAATCCCCTGGAGAGGGCAGGCACAGTTCTGAGTTTGGCTCTAGGGGCCCAGCCTTGAGGCTGTGTGGGCCAGGCCTGTGGGGACAAAAGTCTGAAAACACAAACTCTGCTTAGGATTGGGGACATAGGTATGGCACGCCCAATCTACAGAACGTGATAACACTTAGGGATATGAAAAAGGGTGAGTTTGAGGTGCTTGCTCAGGTTTTGTCTCTGGATTTGTGTCAACAATGTGGGTGGAATGCTGGCGTGGCCTCATGGGTTGTGGATGGCTTTCCTTCTCTGAGGATTTGACCCGATCCCAAGAGTTTGGGTACATTCTGTGGGATGGGGGGAGTCTTTTCTGTTTTTTATTTTATTTTATTTTATATTTTATTTTATGGACCTCAAGTGTCCCAATAAAAGAGGGATTCCAGAGCAGAGTCCTTGGGAGGGACAACTGGATATCCCCACCTCTGTTTAAGTTTGGGGGCCTAGGGGCATGGCAAGTCCAATAGGCGGGCTCTTGATTCAGACACTGAGAGGCCTTCCTTGAGGACAGGGCTCATGCTGAGGTTCACAATGCCTATTTGTGCCCAACAAGGCCCTCAAGCAGGGGAAGTGCCTCATGGGCCACGCTAGATTCTTCCACACTGAACGTTGGAGAATATGCCAACCACAAGGTTTCCAGCCATGGCGAAGGAAGAGTTGTGGTTTCTGCATCACGTTCACCCCTGGACAGTGTTTGGAGTTTAGGTCTAGGTTCTGAAACCCGAAAACTGAGGTTGGAAGAGATGAAGACCTAAGGACCTGATGGGTCCAATGTGCTCAGTGTGCGGCCAGCTGTAGAGCGTAGGTCTGGAGGTGTGGGCTCATGCTGTGTCAGACAAGGCATTAGACAGGGTAGACTGCATATTTGGGGTGCAGTCGAGTGGCGTTCAGTTGATCCTTATTCGGGTTTCTAGGTAGCTCCATAAGGCAACGTTTTTCTTCTGGAGGGCAGGCAGTGTGCTGCATTATGGCCCCAGTATTGCCAATCTGTAGGGCTTTTGGGGCAGGGGTGTGAGGACGGTAGTCTGAGAACACAAGCTAGGCTTAGTTTTGGGGGTGAGTGCACAGAAGGCACACTCTGCAGAGCTGAATCAAGATCTCATGCACCTGAAGTCAGGGCGAATATCAGACGTTTGCTCAGGTTGGAGTTTCTGTCCATGATGGCCCCTTTATAAAGTGGAGCGTCTCAAGAGGCCATGTAGATTTTCCCACAATGGGAGTTGTGAGATGCTCCAGACTGCAAAGATTCCTTCTGTGGGACACTTGAGACCTGTTGGATGGCACTAGGATGTCCCATGTGGAACGACTCCAGAGTAGGGTTCTAAGGATGGATGCCTGGGCAGCCCGCCTCCCATTCTAGTTGTCTCCTAGCAACAAGGCAGGTTTGATCTGCAGGCCCTGGGGGAGAAACCAAGGGGGTTGAGTTGACATGGACTCTCCCGACAATAGATCATAATGTGGGTTTAAGTCCATGGAGACCTTGGAATGGGGCGCTTGATCCGGGGCCCTGAAAGATTCTCCTAAACAGAGGTTTTTATAGAGCTCCAAAGAGTACATTTCCTATGTGGAGATGAGATTTTTCTGATGAGTGCCTCAGTAATCCCCCGTCTTCTGGTATTGGAAACCAGGCCTCTGAGGAGAGATGCCTGGAAACAAAAGCAATGGATCTGATTAGAGCCTAAGTGCCTGTCCAGTTCAATCTCATTCTATGGGGATATCTGTCTCTGGGTCTGAGTGGAGGTAGTTTCCTAACTTGTGAAAGATCATCCCTGTTTGTCCTGGGCAGCCAACACTATTGGGATGGCCTCGGGGAGTTTGGAGGATTCTCCTAATCTATAGGGTTGTGGCCAATGGAAATGGCAGAATTCCCCTGGAGAGGGAAGCCACAGTCCTGAGGTGTGTCTCCAGGGGCCCCAGCTTGGACGGTGTGTGGGCCAGGACTGTGGGGACAGAAGTCTGAAAACACAAACTCAGCTTAGGTTTGGGGATGTATGTATGAAGGCTCGATCTACAGACCGTAAGAATTTTCCGTGCTATGAACAAAGGGCGAGTATGTGGCGCTTGCTCAAGCTTTTGTCTCTGGATTTTGTGTCAACGGTGGCCGTGGAATGTCGGGGTGTCCTCAAGGGCCATGGACAATTCTTTCTCTGGTGATTTGGCCTGATCCCAAGGGGTTGGGATCATTCTGTGGATGGGAAGAGTCCTTTCTGTATTTTTTTTTTTTACCTCAGGTGTTCCACCAAATAGGGATTCCAGAGTAGAGCCCTGAGTAGGGGTGACTAGACATCTCGAACTCTGGTTGAGATTGGGGGACTAGGGGCTTGGCAAGCCCCATATGTGGGCTGTTGTTCCAGTCACTAAGAGGCTTTACATGAGGATAGGGCTCACGCTGAGGGTCACAATGTGTGTTTGTGCATATTGTGGCCCTCAGGGATAGGTGGGGCCTCATAGTCCATGCTGCTTTCTCCTACTATGAACAATGGACAACATGCCAACCACTAGGTTACTTGCCAAGGCGAAGGAGAAGTTCTGATTCTTGCATCACGTTCACTCCTTAGCAGTGAGTGGAGATAAGGCCTAGGTTCTGCAGGTGAAAACTGAGGTTGGGTAGAGATGATGGCCTAAAGCCATTGTGGGTGTGATATGCTCTGTGTACGGCCAGCTTTCTGGGTGTTGGACTGGAGGTCTGCCCTCAGGCTGTGTCAGACAGGGCTTTAGTGCACAGGCTAGACTGTATAATTGGGGTATGGTCGCGTGGCATGCAGGTTGTTACTCATTTGGCGTTTCCGGTTAGCCCTATAGGGCAACATTTTTCTTCTGGAGGGCAGGCACAGTGCTGCATTGTGTCTCCAGAATTGCCAAACTGGAGGGGTGTGGCCAGGATTGTGAGGAAGGAAGTCTGAAAACACAAGCTAGCACGAGTTTTGGGGCCAAGAGCATGGCAGGCCCACTCTGCAGAGGCTGAATCGAGATCTCCTGCAGGTGAGGTCAGGGCGAGTATCAGATGTTGCCTCAAGCTGGAGTTTGTGTCCATGACGGCCCCTTCCTGAAGGGGGTGGGGGCGTCATGAGGCCAGGGAGGTTTCCCTACGCTGGGAGTTGTGAGCTGCTCCAAACTTCAAAGTTTCCTTCTTCAGGACAGTCGAGTACTATTGGATGGTCCCTTGATGCCCCATACAAAAAGACTCGAGAGCAGGGGCCTAAGCATGGATGCCGAGACACGCCAACTCACCTTCCCATTGCCTGGTCGAGACAAGGCACGCTCAATCTGCGGGCTCTTGGGTGAGCTACCCAGAAGGCTGAGTTTAAATGGACTCTCCTGAGGATGAGTCATAATGTGGGTTGGTGGCCATGGAGACCTTGGAATGTGGCAGTAGCTAAGGGACTCTGCAGGATTCTCCAAACCGAAGGGCTTGACACAACTCCAACAAGGAAGCTTCCCATGTGGAGAGGAGAGGTCTTCTGTCTGGTGCCTCAGGAAAGCCCCGTATGCTGGTCTTCGAACCCAGGCCTCTGAGGAGTGATACCTGGACACCAAAGCAAGAGTTCATAATAGGGCCTAGGGGCCTGTCTGGTTCAATCTTCTGTCTCTGCGGATATCTGTCTATGTGTCTGCATGGAGGTAGTAGTTGCTCAGCTTGTGTCATAATGCCCCTATTTGTCCAGTGCGGCTTGCGGTAGTGGGATGTCCTTGGGGACCTTGAGGTTTCTACTATTTTGTAGAGTTGTGGCCAATGGAATGGGCAGTTTCTTAGGAGAGAGCAGGCACAGTTCTGTGGTGTGGCTCCAGAGACCCCAGCCTGGAGTCTGTGTGGGCCATGGCTGTGCAGACAGACATCCAAAAACCCTAACTCAGCTCAGGTTTGGGGCCGAGGTTACGGCAGGCCTGATCTACAGTCCATGAGGGGAGCTCCTCTGGATATGAAAGAAGGGTGAGAGGGAGGCAGTCGCTCAGGCTTTTGTCTCTGGATGTTTTGTCCACAATGGCCGTTTAATGTAGGAGTTGCCTCATGGGTCGTAGAAGTCTCCCTCTCTGGTAGTTTGTCCAGCCCCCAAGAGTTTGAGGTCATTCTGTGGGAAGGGAAGTGTCCTGTTTTCTGCTTCATGTGTCCCACCAGTAGAGGGATTCTAGAGCATAGCAGTGGGTACTGACAACTGGAATACTCGCCCTCTGGTTAAGCCTGGGGGCCTACGGATATGACAAGCCCCATATGCAGGATCTTGGTCCAGCCACTGAGAGGCGTTACTTTAATACGGGACTCACGCTGCAGGTCACAATGTATGTCTGTGCCCTAGGCGGCCCTCAAGCACTGGCATGGCCTTTCAGACAATGCAGGTTTTCCCACATTGCTGAAGCCTGAAAACCGAGGTTGGGAAGAGATGACGACCTACAGCCATAGCGGGTACTATGTGTCCAGGTTGGGGCCAGCTGTCTGGGTGTCGTTTGGGATGTCTTGTCTCAGGCTGTGCCAGACAGGGCATTAGTATACAGGGTAGGCTGTATAATTGCTTTACAATCGAGTGGCATGCATTAGAAAATCATTTGGGGTTTCTTATTAGCAGCATAGGGCAAAGTTTTTCTTCTGGAGGGCAGGCAGAGTGCTGCATTGTGGCATCGGAATTCCCAAACTGGAGGGCTTGTGGGCCAGGAGAGTGAGGACGGAAGTCTGAGAACACAAGCTAGGCTTAGGTTTCGGGGCAAGGACATGGCAGGCACACTCTGCAGAGCTGAATTGACATCTCATGCGTCTGAAGTCAGGTCGAGGATCAGACTTTGGCTCAGGTTTGAGTTTCTGTCCATGTTGGTCTCTTCATGAAGGGGGGATATTATGAGCCCATGGGGGTTTTCCCACTATTGGAGTAGTGAGATGCTCCAAACCACAAGGATTCCTTCTGTGGGACAATTAAGATTTGTTGGATGGCTCCAGGACGTCTTATAAGGTATTTTTCCAGAACAGGGTTCTAAGTATGGATGCCTGGGCAGCCAGCCTCACATTCCAATTGTCTCCTAGCAACAAGAAACGTTTGATCTGCTGGCTTGGGGTAGCAACAGAGGGGGCTGAGTTGAAATGGACTTTCCTGAGGATGGTCTTAATGTTGGTTTGAGTCCATGGAGACCTTGGTATGGGGCAGTGGCACCAGGGCCCTGAAGGATTCTCCTAACCAGAGGTTATGACAAAGCTCCAATGAGCAAGTTTTCCATGGGGAGACGAGATTTGTTCTTATTGGTGCCTCAGGAAACCACCATATGCTGGTATTGGAAACGAGGCCTCTGAGGAGAGATGCCTGGAAACCAAAGCAATGGATCTGATTAGGGCCTAGGGGCCTGTCCGGTTCAATATTCTTCTCTGGGGCATCTGTTGTCTGAGTGGAGGTAGTTGCTCAGCTGGTTTGAGATCACCCCTGTTTGTCCTGGGCGGCCTACACTATTGGGATGGCCTCGGTGACTTTGGAGGTTTTTCCTCATTTGCAAGGTTGTGGCCAATGGAATGGGAAGAATTCCCTTGAAAGGGAAGCACAGTCCTGAGGTGTGGCTCCAGGGACCCAAGTGTGGAGCGTGTGTGGTCCAGGGCTATTTGGACAAAAGTCTGAAAACACAAACTCCACTTAGGTTGTGGGATGAAGGTATGGCCGGCCCGATCTATAGACCGTGAGGAGAACTCTTCGGGATATGAACAAAGGGCGAATGTGAGGTGCTGGCTCATGCTTTTTTTTTTTTTTTTTTTTTCTGGAATTGTGTCACCGATTGCCATGGAATGTCGGGGTGTCCTCATGGGCCATTGATGAGGCTCCCTTTCTGGGGATTTGACCCGATCCCAAGAGTTTGGGGTCATTCTGTGGGAAGGGAGGAGGCCTTTCTTGTTTTTTTGTTTATTTTTTTATTATTATTATTTTTTTTACCTAAGGTGGACCACCAAAAGAGGGATTCAAGAGCAGAGTCCTGGCGAGGGGCGACTGGACAACCAGACCTCTGGTTAACATTGGGACCTAAGAACATGGCAAGCCCCATATGTGGGCTCTTGGTCCAGACACTGAGAGGCCTTCCTTGAGGATAGGTCTCACACTGAGTTTCACAATGTGTTTTTGTGCCCAAGGAGCCCCTCATTCAGGGCGTGGCCTAATGTACCATGCTGGTTTCTCCTACACTGAACGTTGCACAATATGGCAACCACACGTTTTCTGGCCATGGGGAAGAAGGAGTTCTAATTTCTGCCACACTTTCACTCCTGGACTGTGATTGGATTTAAGGTCTAGGTTCTGAAGCCTGAAAACTGAGGTTGGGAAGAGATGAAGACCTAAGGCCATGGTGTGTCTGATGTGCTCAGTGTTCGGCCAGCTGTTGAGTGTGGGTTGGGAGGTGCAGGCTCAGGCTGTGGCAGACAGGGAATTAGTGCCCAGGCTAGACTGTATCATTGGGATGCAGTCGAGTTTCGTGCAGGATGGTACTCATTTGTGGTTACTGGGTAGCCCCAGAGGGCAACGTTTTTCTTCTGGAGGGAAGACACAGTGCCACATAGTGGCTCCAGAATTCCCAAACTGGAAGGCTTGTGGGCCAGGAGTGTGAGGAAAAAATTCTGAGAACACGAGCCAGACTTAGATTTCGGGGTGAGGGGACGGCAGGCACCCTCTGCAGAGATGATTCGAGATCCCGTATGCCTGAAGACAGAGCTAGGATCAGACGTTGGCTTACGTCGGAGTTTCTGTCCATGACGGCCCCTTCATGAAGGGGACGGTGTCACGAGGACATGGAGGTTTTCCCACGATGGGAATTGTGAGATGCTCCAAACCACAATGATTCCTTCTGTGGGACAGTCGAGACCTGTTGGATGGCTCCAGGACATCCCATAAGGAAGTTATTCAGAGCAGGGTTCTAAGGATGGATGCCTGGGCAGCCTGCCTCCCATTCCAGGTGTCTCATAGCGCCAAGGCAAGTTCGATCTGCTGGATCTAGGGGAGCAACCGAGGCGGGTGTTTTGAAATGGGTGAGTTGAGGATGGGTCATAATGTGCATTTGTGTCCATGTAGACCTTGGAATGGGGTGCTTGATCCGGGGCCTTGAGGGATGTTCATAACCGGAGGTTTTGATGGGTTCTAAAGAGTACGTTTCCTATGTATAGAAGAGAATTGTTTTGATGAGTGCCTAAGGAATCTCCCATATGCTGGTATTGGAAACCAGGACTCTGAGGAGAGATGACTGGAAACAAAAGCAATCGAGATGATTAGGGCATAGGTGCCTGTCCGGTTCAATCTCTTTCCTGAGGATACGTGTCTAAGGATCTGAGGGGATGTAGTTGCTCAGCTTGTGTCAGATCGCCCCTGTTTGTCCTGGGCAGCCTATAATATTGGGATGGCTTCGGGACTTTGGAGTTTCTCCTAATCTATAGGGTTGTGGCCAATGGAATGGGCAGAAATCCCCTGGAGAGGGCAGGCACAGTTCTGAGTTTGGCTCTAGGGGCCCAGCCTTGAGGCTGTGTGGGCCAGGCCTGTGGGGACAAAAGTCTGAAAACACAAACTCTGCTTAGGATTGGGGACATAGGTATGGCACGCCCAATCTACAGAACGTGATAACACTTAGGGATATGAAAAAGGGTGAGTTTGAGGTGCTTGCTCAGGTTTTGTCTCTGGATTTGTGTCAACAATGTGGGTGGAATGCTGGCGTGGCCTCATGGGTTGTGGATGGCTTTCCTTCTCTGAGGATTTGACCCGATCCCAAGAGTTTGGGTACATTCTGTGGGATGGGGGGAGTCTTTTCTGTTTTTTATTTTATTTTATTTTATATTTTATTTTATGGACCTCAAGTGTCCCAATAAAAGAGGGATTCCAGAGCAGAGTCCTTGGGAGGGACAACTGGATATCCCCACCTCTGTTTAAGTTTGGGGGCCTAGGGGCATGGCAAGTCCAATAGGCGGGCTCTTGATTCAGACACTGAGAGGCCTTCCTTGAGGACAGGGCTCATGCTGAGGTTCACAATGCCTATTTGTGCCCAACAAGGCCCTCAAGCAGGGGAAGTGCCTCATGGGCCACGCTAGATTCTTCCACACTGAACGTTGGAGAATATGCCAACCACAAGGTTTCCAGCCATGGCGAAGGAAGAGTTGTGGTTTCTGCATCACGTTCACCCCTGGACAGTGTTTGGAGTTTAGGTCTAGGTTCTGAAACCCGAAAACTGAGGTTGGAAGAGATGAAGACCTAAGGACCTGATGGGTCCAATGTGCTCAGTGTGCGGCCAGCTGTAGAGCGTAGGTCTGGAGGTGTGGGCTCATGCTGTGTCAGACAAGGCATTAGACAGGGTAGACTGCATATTTGGGGTGCAGTCGAGTGGCGTTCAGTTGATCCTTATTCGGGTTTCTAGGTAGCTCCATAAGGCAACGTTTTTCTTCTGGAGGGCAGGCAGTGTGCTGCATTATGGCCCCAGTATTGCCAATCTGTAGGGCTTTTGGGGCAGGGGTGTGAGGACGGTAGTCTGAGAACACAAGCTAGGCTTAGTTTTGGGGGTGAGTGCACAGAAGGCACACTCTGCAGAGCTGAATCAAGATCTCATGCACCTGAAGTCAGGGCGAATATCAGACGTTTGCTCAGGTTGGAGTTTCTGTCCATGATGGCCCCTTTATAAAGTGGAGCGTCTCAAGAGGCCATGTAGATTTTCCCACAATGGGAGTTGTGAGATGCTCCAGACTGCAAAGATTCCTTCTGTGGGACACTTGAGACCTGTTGGATGGCACTAGGATGTCCCATGTGGAACGACTCCAGAGTAGGGTTCTAAGGATGGATGCCTGGGCAGCCCGCCTCCCATTCTAGTTGTCTCCTAGCAACAAGGCAGGTTTGATCTGCAGGCCCTGGGGGAGAAACCAAGGGGGTTGAGTTGACATGGACTCTCCCGACAATAGATCATAATGTGGGTTTAAGTCCATGGAGACCTTGGAATGGGGCGCTTGATCCGGGGCCCTGAAAGATTCTCCTAAACAGAGGTTTTTATAGAGCTCCAAAGAGTACATTTCCTATGTGGAGATGAGATTTTTCTGATGAGTGCCTCAGTAATCCCCCGTATTCTGGTATTGGAAACCAGGCCTCTGAGGAGAGATGCCTGGAAACAAAAGCAATGGATCTGATTAGAGCCTAAGTGCCTGTCCAGTTCAATCTCATTCTATGGGGATATCTGTCTCTGGGTCTGAGTGGAGGTAGTTTCCTAACTTGTGAAAGATCATCCCTGTTTGTCCTGGGCAGCCAACACTATTGGGATGGCCTCGGGGAGTTTGGAGGATTCTCCTAATCTATAGGGTTGTGGCCAATGGAAATGGCAGAATTCCCCTGGAGAGGGAAGCCACAGTCCTGAGGTGTGTCTCCAGGGGCCCCAGCTTGGACGGTGTGTGGGCCAGGACTGTGGGGACAGAAGTCTGAAAACACAAACTCAGCTTAGGTTTGGGGATGTATGTATGAAGGCTCGATCTACAGAACGTGAGAATTTTCCGTGCTATGAACAAAGGGCGAGTATGTGGCGCTTGCTCAAGCTTTTGTCTCTGGATTTTGTGTCAACGGTGGCCGTGGAATGTCGGGGTGTCCTCAAGGGCCATGGACAATTCTTTCTCTGGTGATTTGGCCTGATCCCAAGGGGTTGGGATCATTCTGTGGATGGGAAGAGTCCTTTCTGTATTTTTTTTTTTTTACCTCAGGTGTTCCACCAAATAGGGATTCCAGAGTAGAGCCCTGAGTAGGGGTGACTAGACATCTCGAACTCTGGTTGAGATTGGGGGACTAGGGGCTTGGCAAGCCCCATATGTGGGCTGTTGTTCCAGTCACTAAGAGGCTTTACATGAGGATAGGGCTCACGCTGAGGGTCACAATGTGTGTTTGTGCATATTGTGGCCCTCAGGGATAGGTGGGGCCTCATAGTCCATGCTGCTTTCTCCTACTATGAACAATGGACAACATGCCAACCACTAGGTTACTTGCCAAGGCGAAGGAGAAGTTCTGATTCTTGCATCACGTTCACTCCTTAGCAGTGAGTGGAGATAAGGCCTAGGTTCTGCAGGTGAAAACTGAGGTTGGGTAGAGATGATGGCCTAAAGCCATTGTGGGTGTGATATGCTCTGTGTACGGCCAGCTTTCTGGGTGTTGGACTGGAGGTCTGCCCTCAGGCTGTGTCAGACAGGGCTTTAGTGCACAGGCTAGACTGTATAATTGGGGTATGGTCGCGTGGCATGCAGGTTGTTACTCATTTGGCGTTTCCGGTTAGCCCTATAGGGCAACATTTTTCTTCTGGAGGGCAGGCACAGTGCTGCATTGTGTCTCCAGAATTGCCAAACTGGAGGGGTGTGGCCAGGATTGTGAGGAAGGAAGTCTGAAAACACAAGCTAGCACGAGTTTTGGGGCCAAGAGCATGGCAGGCCCACTCTGCAGAGGCTGAATCGAGATCTCCTGCAGGTGAGGTCAGGGCGAGTATCAGATGTTGCCTCAAGCTGGAGTTTGTGTCCATGACGGCCCCTTCCTGAAGGGGGTGGGGGCGTCATGAGGCCAGGGAGGTTTCCCTACGCTGGGAGTTGTGAGCTGCTCCAAACTTCAAAGTTTCCTTCTTCAGGACAGTCGAGTACTATTGGATGGTCCCTTGATGCCCCATACAAAAAGACTCGAGAGCAGGGGCCTAAGCATGGATGCCGAGACACGCCAACTCACCTTCCCATTGCCTGGTCGAGACAAGGCACGCTCAATCTGCGGGCTCTTGGGTGAGCTACCCAGAAGGCTGAGTTTAAATGGACTCTCCTGAGGATGAGTCATAATGTGGGTTGGTGGCCATGGAGACCTTGGAATGTGGCAGTAGCTAAGGGACTCTGCAGGATTCTCCAAACCGAAGGGCTTGACACAACTCCAACAAGGAAGCTTCCCATGTGGAGAGGAGAGGTCTTCTGTCTGGTGCCTCAGGAAAGCCCCGTATGCTGGTCTTCGAACCCAGGCCTCTGAGGAGTGATACCTGGACACCAAAGCAAGAGTTCATAATAGGGCCTAGGGGCCTGTCTGGTTCAATCTTCTGTCTCTGCGGATATCTGTCTATGTGTCTGCATGGAGGTAGTAGTTGCTCAGCTTGTGTCATAATGCCCCTATTTGTCCATTGCGGCTTGCGGTAGTGGGATGTCCTTGGGGACCTTGAGGTTTCTACTATTTTGTAGAGTTGTGGCCAATGGAATGGGCAGTTTCTTAGGAGAGAGCAGGCACAGTTCTGTGGTGTGGCTCCAGAGACCCCAGCCTGGAGGCTGTGTGGGCCATGGCTGTGCAGACAGACATCCAAAAACCCTAACTCAGCTCAGGTTTGGGGCCGAGGTTACGGCAGGCCTGATCTACAGCCCATGAGGGGAGCTCCTCTGGATATGAAAGAAGGGTGAGAGGGAGGTAGTCGCTCAGGCTTTTGTCTCTGGATGTTTTGTCCACAGTGGCCGTTTAATGTAGGAGTTGCCTCATGGGTCGTAGAAGTCTCCCTCTCTGGTAGTTTGTCCAGCCCCCAAGAGTTTGGGGTCATTCTGTGGGAAGGGAAGTGTCCTGTTTTCTGCTTCATGTGTCCCCCAGTAGAGGGATTCTAGAGCATAGCAGTGGGTACTGACAACTGGAATACTCGCCCTCTGGTTAAGCCTGGGGGCCTATGGATATGACAAGCCCCATATGCAGGATCTTGGTCCAGCCACTGAGAGGCGTCACTTTAATACGGGACTCACGCTGCAGGTCACAATGCATGTCTGTGCCCTAGGCGGCCCTCAAGCACTGGCGTGGCCTTTCGGACAATGTAGGTTTTCCCACATAGAACGTTGGACAACGTGCCAACCACAAGGTTTCTGGCCATGGGGAAGGAGGAATTCTAATTTCTGCATCACGTTCACCCCTGGGCTGTGATTGGAGATAAGGTCTAGGTTCTGAAGCCTGAAAACCGAGGTTGGGAAGAGATGACGACCTACAGCCATAGCGGGTCCTATGTGTCCAGGTTGGGGCCAGCTGTCTGGGTGTCGTTTGGGAAGTCTTGTCTCAGGCTGTGCCAGACAGGGCATTAGAATACAGGGTGGGCTGTATAATTGCTCTAAAATCGAGTGGCATGCATTAGAAAATCATTTGGGGTTTCTTATTACCATCATAGGGCAAAGTTTTTCTTCTGGAGGGCAGGCAGAGTGCTGCATTGTGGCTTCGGAATTCCCAAACTGGAGGGCTTGTGGGCCAGGAGAGTGAGGACGGAAGTCTGAAAACACAAGCTAGGCTTAGGTTTCGGGGCAAGGACATGGCAGGCACACTCTGCAGAGATGAATTGAGATCTCATGCGTCTGAAGTCAGGTCGAGGTTCAGACTTTGGCTCAGGTTTGAGTTTCTGTCCATGTTGGCCCCTTCAGTAAGGGGGGGCATTATGAAGCCATGGGGGTTTTCCCACTATTGGAGTTGTGAGATGCTCCAAACCGCAAGGATTCCTTCTGTGGGACAATTAAGATTTGTTGGATGGCTCCAGGACGTCTTATAAGGTATTTTTCCAGAACAGGGTTCTAAGTATGGATGCCTGGGCAGCCAGCCTCACATTCCAATTGTCTCCTAGCAACAAGCAACGTTTGATCTGCTGTCTTGGGGTAGCAACAGAGGGGGCTGAGTTGAAATGGACTTTCCTGAGAATGGTCTTAACGTTGGTTTGAGTCCATGGAGACCTTGGTATGGGGCAGTGGCACCAGGGCCCTGAAGGATTCTCCTAACCAGAGGTTATGACAAAGCTCCAATGAGCAAGTTTTCCATGGGGAGACGAGATTTGTTTTTAATGGTGCCTCAGGAAACCACCATATGCTGGTATTGGAAACGAGGCCTCTGAGGAGAGATGCCTGGAAACCAAAGCAATGGATCTGATTAGGGCCTAGGGGCCTGTCCGGTTCAATATTCTTCTCTGGGGACATCTGTTGTCTGAGTGGAGGTAGTTGCTCAGCTGGTTTGAGATCACCCCTGTTTGTCCTGGGCGGCCTACACTATTGGGATGGCCTCGGTGACTTTGGAGGTTTTTCCTCATTTGCAAGGTTGTGGCCAATGGAATGGGAAGAATTCCCTTGAAAGGGAAGCACAGTCCTGAGGTGTGGCTCCAAGGACCCAAGTGTGGAGCGTGTGTGGTCCAGGGCTATTTGGACAAAAGTCTGAAAACACAAACTCCACTTAGGTTGGGGGATGTAGGTATGGCCGGCCCGATCTATAGACCGTGAGGAGAACTCTTCGGGATATGAACAAAGGGCGATGTGAGATGCTTGCTCATGCTTTTTTTTTTTTTTTTCTGGAAATGTGTCACCGATTGCCATGGAATGTCGGGGTGTCCTCATGGGCCATTGATGAGGCTCCCTTTCTGGGGATTTGACCTGATCCCAAGAGTTTGAGGTCATTCTGTGGTAAGGGAGTAGGCCTTTCTGTTTTTTTGTTTATTTTTTTTGTTTTTGTTTTTGTTTTTTTTTTTTTTACCTCAGGTGGACCACCAAAAGAGGGATTCCAGAGCAGAGTCGTGGGTTGGGGCAACTGGACAACCAGACCTCTGGTTAACATTGGGACCTAAGAACATGGCAAGCCCCATATGTGGGCTCTTGGTCCAGACACTGAGAGGCTTTCCTTGAGGATAGGTCTCGCACTGAGTTTCACAATGCGTTTTTGTGCCCAAGGAGCCCCTCAAGTCAGGGTGTGGCCTAATGTACCATGCTGGTTTCTCCTACACTGAACGTTGCACAATATGGCAACCACAAGTTTTCTGGCCATGGGGAAGAAGGAGTTCTAATTTCTGCCACACTTTCACTCCTGGACTGTGATTGGATTTAAGGTCTAGGTTCTGAAGCCTGAAAACTGAGGTTGGGAAGAGATGAAGACCTAAGGCCATGGTGTGTCTGATGTGCTCAGTGTTCGGCCAGCTGTTGAGTGTGGGTTGGGAGGTGCAGGCTCAGGCTGTGGCTGACAGGGAATTAGTGCCCAGGCTAGACTGTATCATTGGGGTGCAGTCGAGTTTCGTGCAGGATGGTACTCATTTGTGGTTACTGGGTAGCCCCAGAGGGCAACGTTTTTCTTCTGGAGGGAACACAGTGCCACATAGTGGCTCCAGAATTCCCAAACTGGAAGGCTTGTGGGCCAGGAGTGTGAGGAAAAAATTCTGAGAACACAAGCCAGACTTAGATTTCGGGGTGAGGGGACGGCAGGCACCCTCTGCAGAGATGATTTGATATCCTGTATACCTGAAGACAGAGCTAGGATCAGACGTTGGCTTAGGTCGAAGTTTCTGTCCATGACGGCCCCTTCATGAAGGGGACGGTGTCACGAGGACATGGAGGTTTTCCCACGATGGGAATTGTGAGATGCTCCAAACCGCAATGATTCCTTCTGTGGGACAGTCGAGACCTGTTGGATGGCTCCAGGACATCCCATAAGGAAGTTATCCAGAGCAGGGTTCTAAGGATGGATGCCTGGGCAGCCTGCCTCCCATTCCGGGTGTCTCATAGAGCCAAGGCAAGTTCGATCTGCTGGATCTACGGGAGCATCCGAGGCGGGTGTGTTGAAATGGGTGAGTTGAGGATGGGTCATAATGTGCATTTGTGTCCATGTAGACCTTGGAATGGGGTGCTTGAACCGGGGCCTTGAGGGATGTTCATAACAGGAGGTTTTGATGGAGTTCTAAAGAGTATGTTTCCTATGTAGAGAGGAGAATTGTTTTGATGAGTGCCTAAGGAATCTCCCATATGCTGGTATTGGAAACCAGGCCTCTGAGGAGAGATGACTGGAATCAAAAGCAATGGATCTGATTAGGGCCTAAGTGCCTGTCCAGTTCAATCTTATTCTATGGGGATATCTGTCTCTGGGTCTGAGTGGAGGTAGTTTCCTAAGTTGTGAAAGATCATCCCAGTGTGTCCTGGGCAGCCAACACTATTCGGATGGCCTCGGGGAGTTCGGAGGATTCTCCTAATCTATTGGGTTGTGGACAATGGAAATGGCGGAATTCCCCTGGAGAGGGAAGCCACAGTCCTGAGGTGTGGCTCCAGGGGCCCCAGCTTGGATGGTGTGTGGGCCAGGCCTGTGGGGACAGAAGTCTGAAAACACAAACTCAGCTTAGGTTTGGGGATGTATGTATGAAGGCTCGATCTACAGAACGTGAGAATTTTCCGGGCTATGAACAAAGGGCGAGTATGTGGCGATTGCTCAGGCTTTTGTCTCTGGATTTTGTGTCAACGGTGGCCGTGGAATGTCGGGATGTCCTCAAGGGCCATGGACAATTCTTTCTCTGGTGATATGGCCTGATCCCAAGGGGTTGGGATCATTCTGTGGATGGGAAGAGTCCTTTCTGTATTTTTTTTTTTTTACCTCAGGTGTCCCACCAAAATGGGATTCCAGAGTAGAGCCCTGAGTAGGGGTGACTAGTCATCTCGAACTCTGGTTGAGATTGGGGGACTAGAGGCTTGGCAAGCCCCATATGTGGGCTGTTGTTCCAGTCACTAAGAGGCTTTACATGAGGATAGGGCTCACGCTGAGGGTCACAATGTGTGTTTGTGCATATTGTGGCCCTCAGGGTTAGGTGGGGCCTCATAGTCCATGCTGCTTTCTCCTACAATAAACATTGGACAACATGCCAACCACTAGGTTACTTGCCAAGGCGAAGGAGAAGTTCTGATTCTTGCATCACATTCATTCCAGAGCAGTGAGTGGAGATAAGGTCTAGGTTCTGAAGGTGAAAACTGCGGTTGGGTAGAGATGATGGCCTAAAGCCATTGCGGGTGTGATATGCTCTGTGTACGGCCAGCTTTCTGGGTGTTGGACTGGAGGTCTGCCCTCAGGCTGTGTCAGACAGGGCTTTAGTGCACAGGCTAGACTGTATAATTGGGGTATGGTCTGGTGGCATGCAGGTTGTTACTCATTTGGCGTTTCCGGTTAGCCCTATAGGGCAACATTTTTCTTCTGGAGGGCAGGCAGAGTGCTGCATTGCGTCTCCGGAATTGCCAAACTGGAGGGGTGTGGCCAGGATTGTGAGGAAGGAAGTCTGAAAACACAAGCTAGCACGAGTTTTGGGGCCAAGAGCATGGCAGGCCCACTCTGCAGAGGCTGAATCGAGATCTCCTGCAGGTGAGGTCAGGGCGAGTATCAGATGTTGCCTCAAGCTGGAGTTTGTGTCCATGACGGCCCCTTCCTGAAGGGGGTGGGGGCGTCATGAGGCCAGGGATGTTTCCCTACGCTGGGAGTTGTGAGCTGCTCCAAACTTCAAAGTTTCCTTCTTCAGGACAGTCGAGTACTATTCGATGGTTCCAGGATGCCCCATACAGAAAGACTCGAGAGCAGGGGCCTAAGCATGGATGCCGAGAAACGCCAACTCACCTTCCCATTGCCTGGTCGAGAGAAGGCACGCTCAATCTGTGGGCTCTTGGGTGAGCTACCCAGAAGGCTGAGTTTAAATGGACTCTCCTGAGGATGAGTCATAATGTGGGTTGGTGGCCATGGAGACCTTGGAATGTGGCAGTAGCTAAGGGACTCTGCAGGATTCTCCAACCCGAAGGGCTTGACAAAACTCCAACAAGGAAGCTTCCCATGTGGAGATGAGAGGTCTTCTGTCTGGTGCCTCAGGAAAGCCCCGTATGCTGGTCTTCGAACCCAGGCCTCTGAGGAGTGATACCTTGACACCAAAGCAAGAGTTCATAATAGGGCCTAGGGGCCTGTCTGGTTCAATCTTCTGTCTCTGCGGATATCTGTCTGTGTGTCTGCATGGAGGTAGTAGTTGCTCAGCTTGTGTCATAATGCCCCTATTTGTCCAGTGCGGCTTGCGGTAGTGGGATGTCCTTGGGGACCTTGAGGTTTCTACTATTTTGTAGAGTTGTGGCCAATGGAATGGGCAGTTTCTTAGGAGAGAGCAGGCACAGTTCTGTGGTGTGGCTCCAGAGACCCCAGCCTGGAGGCTGTGTGGGCCATGGCTGTGCAGACAGACATCCAAAAACCCTAACTCAGCTCAGGTTTGGGGCCGAGGTTACGGCAGGCCTGATCTACAGCCCATGAGGGGAGCTCCTCTGGATATGAAAGAAGGGTGAGAGGGAGGCAGTCGCTCAGGCTTTTGTCTCTGGATGTTTTGTCCACAATGTCCGTTTAATGTAGGAGTTGCCTCATGGGTCGTAGAAGTCTCCCTCTCTGGTAGTTTGTCCAGCCGCCAAGTGTTTGGGGTCATTCTGTGGGAAGGGAAGTGTCCGGTTTTCTGCCTCATGTGTCCCCTCAGTAGAGGGATTCTAGAGCATAGCAGTGGGTACTGACAACTGGAATACTCGCCCTCTGGTTAAGGCTGGGGGCCTATGGATATGACAAGCCCCATATGCAGGATCTTGGTCCAGCCACTGAGAGGCGTTACTTTAATACGGGACTCACGCTGCAGGTCAAAATGCATGTCTGTGCCCTAGGCGGCCCTCAAGCACTGGCGTGGCCTTTCGGACAATGTAGGTTTTCCCACATAGAACGTTGGACAACATGTCAACCACAAGGTTTCTGGCCATGGGGAAGGAGGAATTCTAATTTCTGCATCACGTTCACCCCTGGGCAGTGATTGGAGATAAGGTCTAGGTTCTGAAACCTGAAAACCGAGGTTGGGAAGAGATGACGACCTACAGCCATAGCGGGTCCTATGTGTCCAGGTTGGGGCCAGCTGTCTGGGTGTCGTTTGGGATGTCTTGTCTCAGGCTGTGCCAGACAGGGCATTAGAATACAGGGTGGGCTGTATAATTGCTTTACAATCGAGTGGCATGCATTAGAAAATCATTTGGGGTTTCTTATTAGCAGCATAGGGCAAAGTTTTTCTTCTGGAGGGCAGGCAGAGTGCTGCATTGTGGCTTCGGAATTCCCAAACTGGAGGGCTTGTGGGCCAGGAGAGTGAGGACGGAAGTCTGAGAACACAAGCTAGGCTTAGGTTTCGGGGCAAGGACATGGCAGGCACACTCTGCAGAGCTGAATTGAGATTTCATGCGTCTGAAGTCAGGTCCAGCTTCAGACTTTGGCTCAGGTTTGAGTTTCTGTCCATGTGGGCCCCTTCAGGAAGGGGGGGCATTATGAGGCCATGGGGGTTTTCCCACTATTGGAGTTGTGAGATGCTCCACACCACAAGGATTCCTTCTGTGGGACAATTAAGATTTGTTGGATGGCTCCAGGACGTCTTATAAGGTATTTTTCCAGAACAGGGTTCTAAGTATGGATGCCAGGGTAGCCAGCCTCACATTCCAATTGTCTCCTAGCAACAAGCAACGTTTGATCTGCTGTCTTGGGGTAGTAACAGAGGGGGCTGAGTTGAAATGGACTTTCCTGAGAATGGTCTTAACGTTGGTTTGAGTCCATGGAGACCTTGGTATGGGGCAGTGGCACCAGGGCCCTGAAGGATTCTCCTAACCAGAGGTTATGACAAAGCTCCAATGAGCAAGTTTTCCATGGGGAGACGAGATTTGTTTTTAATGGTGCCTCAGGAAACCACCATATGCTGGTATTGGAAACGAGGCCTCTGAGGAGAGATGCCTGGAAACCAAAGCAATGGATCTGATTAGGGCCTAGGGGCCTGTCCGGTTCAATATTCTTCTCTGGGGACATCTGTTGTCTGAGTGGAGGTAGTTGCTCAGCTGGTTTGAGATCACCCCTGTTTGTCCTGGGCGGCCTACACTATTGGGATGGCCTCGGTGACTTTGGAGGTTTTTCCTCATTTGCAAGGTTGTGGCCAATGGAATGGGAAGAATTCCCTTGAAAGGGAAGCACAGTCCTGAGGTGTGGCTCCAAGGACCCAAGTGTGGAGCGTGTGTGGTCCAGGGCTATTTGGACAAAAGTCTGAAAACACAAACTCCACTTAGGTTGGGGGATGTAGGTATGGCCGGCCCGATCTATAGACCGTGAGGAGAACTCTTCGGGATATGAACAAAGGGCGATGTGAGATGCTTGCTCATGCTTTTTTTTTTTTTTTTTCTGGAAATGTGTCACCGATTGCCATGGAATGTCGGGGTGTCCTCATGGGCCATCGATGAGGCTCCCTTTCTGGGGATTTGACCTGATCCCAAGAGTTTGAGGTCATTCTGTGGGAAGGGAGTAGGCCTTTCTGTTTTTTTGTTTATTTTTTTTGTTTTTGTTTTTGTTTTTTTTTTTTTGCCTCAGGTGGACCACCAAAAGAGGGATTCCAGAGCAGAGTCGTGGGTTGGGGCAACTGGACAACCAGACCTCTGGTTAACATTGGGACCTAAGAACATGGCAAGCCCCATATGTGGGCTCTTGGTCCAGACACTGAGAGGCTTTCCTTGAGGATAGGTCTCACACAGAGTTTCACAATGTGTTTTTGTGCCCAAGGAGCCCCTCAAGTCAGGGCGTGGCCTAATGTACCATGCTGGTTTCTCCTACACTGAACGTTGCACAATATGGCAACCACAAGTTTTCTGGCCATGGGGAAGAAGGAGTTCTAATTTCTGCCACACTTTCACTCCTGGACTGTGATTGGATTTAAGGTCTAGGTTCTGAAGCCTGAAAACTGAGGTTGGGAAGAGATGAAGACCTAAGGCCATGGTGTGTCTGATGTGCTCAGTGTTCGGCCAGCTGTTGAGTGTGAGTTGGGAGGTGCAGGATCAGGCTGTGGCAGACAGGGAATTAGTGCCCAGGCTAGACTGTATCATTGGGGTGCAGTCGAGTTTCGTGCAGGATGGTACTCATTTGTGGTTACTGGGTAGCCCCAGAGGGCAACGTTTTTCTTCTGGAGGGAAGACACAGTGCCACATAGTGGCTCCAGAATTCCCAAACTGGAAGGCTTGTGGGCCAGGAGTGTGAGGAAAAAATTCTGAGAACACGAGCCAGACTTAGATTTCGGGGTGAGGGGACGGCAGGCACCCTCTGCAGAGATGATTTGATATCCTGTATACCTGAAGACAGAGCTAGGATCAGACGTTGGCTTAGGTCGAAGTTTCTGTCTATGACGGCCCCTTCATGAAGGGGATGGTGTCACGAGGACATGGAGGTTTTCCCACGATGGGAATTGTGAGATGCTCCAAACCGCAATGATTCCTTCTGTGGGACAGTCGAGACCTGTTGGATGGCTCCAGGACATCCCATAAGGAAGTTATCCAGAGCAGGGTTCTAAGGATGGATGCCTGGGCAGCCTGCCTCCCATTCCGGGTGTCTCATAGAGCCAAGGCAAGTTCGATCTGCTGGATCTACGGGAGCATCCGAGGCGGGTGTGTTGAAATGGGTGAGTTGAGGATGGGTCATAATGTGCATTTGTGTCCATGTAGACCTTGGAATGGGGTGCTTGAACCGGGGCCTTGAGGGATGTTCATAACAGGAGGTTTTGATGGAGTTCTAAAGAGTATGTTTCCTATGTAGAGAGGAGAATTGTTTTGATGAGTGCCTAAGGAATCTCCCATATGCTGGTATTGGAAACCAGGCCTCTGAGGAGAGATGACTGGAATCAAAAGCAATGGATCTGATTAGGGCCTAAGTGCCTGTCCAGTTCAATCTTATTCTATGGGGATATCTGTCTCTGGGTCTGAGTGGAGGTAGTTTCCTAAGTTGTGAAAGATCATCCCAGTGTGTCCTGGGCAGCCAACACTATTCGGATGGCCTCGGGGAGTTCGGAGGATTCTCCTAATCTATTGGGTGTGGACAATGGAAATGGCAGAATTCCCCTGGAGAGGGAAGCCACAGTCCTGAGGTGTGGCTCCAGGGGCCCCAGCTTGGATGGTGTGTGGGCCAGGCCTGTGGGGACAGAAGTCTGAAAACACAAACTCAGCTTAGGTTTGGGGATGTATGTATGAAGGCTCGATCTACAGAACGTGAGAATTTTCCGGGCTATGAACAAAGGGCGAGTATGTGGCGATTGCTCAGGCTTTTGTCTCTGGATTTTGTGTCAACGGTGGCCGTGGAATGTCGGGATGTCCTCAAGGGCCATGGACAATTCTTTCTCTGGTGATATGGCCTGATCCCAAGGGGTTGGGATCATTCTGTGGATGGGAAGAGTCCTTTCTGTATTTTTTTTTTTTTTACCTCAGGTGTCCCACCAAAATGGGATTCCAGAGTAGAGCCCTGAGTAGGGGTGACTAGTCATCTCGAACTCTGGTTGAGATTGGGGGACTAGAGGCTTGGCAAGCCCCATATGTGGGCTGTTGTTCCAGTCACTAAGAGGCTTTACATGAGGATAGGGCTCACGCTGAGGGTCACAATGTGTGTTTGTGCATATTGTGGCCCTCAGGGTTAGGTGGGGCCTCATAGTCCATGCTGCTTTCTCCTACAATAAACATTGGACAACATGCCAACCACTAGGTTACTTGCCAAGGCGAAGGAGAAGTTCTGATTCTTGCATCACATTCATTCCAGAGCAGTGAGTGGAGATAAGGTCTAGGTTCTGAAGGTGAAAACTGAGGTTGGGTAGAGATGATGGCCTAAAGCCATTGCGGGTGTGATATGCTCTGTGTACGGCCAGCTTTCTGGGTGTTGGACTGGAGGTCTGCCCTCAGGCTGTGTGAGACAGGGCTTTAGTGCACAGGCTAGACTGTATAATTGGGGTATGGTCGAGTGGCATGCAGGTTGTTACTCATTTGGTGTTTCCGGTTAGCCCTATAGGGCAACATTTTTCTTCTGGAGGGCAGGCAGAGTGCTGCATTGCGTCTCCGGAATTGCCAAACTGGAGGGGTGTGGCCAGGATTGTGAGGAAGGAAGTCTGAAAACACAAGCTAGCACGAGTTTTGGGGCCAAGAGCATGGCAGGCCCACTCTGCAGAGGCTGAATCGAGATCTCCTGCAGGTGAGGTCAGGGCGAGTATCAGATGTTGCCTCAAGCTGGAGTTTGTGTCCATGACGGCCCCTTCCTGAAGGGGGTGGGGACGTCATGAGGCCAGGGATGTTTCCCTACGCTGGGAGTTGTGAGCTGCTCCAAACTTCAAAGTTTCCTTCTTCAGGACAGTCGAGTACTATTGGATGGTTCCAGGATGCCCCATACAGAAAGACTCGAGAGCAGGGGCCTAAGCATGGATGCCGAGAAACGCCAACTCACCTTCCCATTGCCTGGTCGAGAGAAGGCACGCTCAATCTGTGGGCTCTTGGGTGAGCTACCCAGAAGGCTGAGTTTAAATGGACTCTCCTGAGGATGAGTCATAATGTGGGTTGGTGGCCATGGAGACCTTGGAATGTGGCAGTAGCTAAGGGACTCTGCAGGATTCTCCAACCCGAAGGGCTTGACACAACTCCAACAAGGAAGCTTCCCATGTGGAGATGAGAGGTCTTCTGTCTGGTGCCTCAGGAAAGCCCCGTATGCTGGTCTTCGAACCCAGGCCTCTGAGGAGTGATACCTTGACACCAAAGCAAGAGTTCATAATAGGGCCTAGGGGCCTGTCTGGTTCAATCTTCTGTCTCTGCGGATATCTGTCTGTGTGTCTGCATGGAGGTAGTAGTTGCTCAGCTTGTGTCATAATGCCCCTATTTGTCCAGTGCGGCTTGCGGTAGTGGGATGTCCTTGGGGACCTTGAGGTTTCTACTATTTTGTAGAGTTGTGGCCAATGGAATGGGCAGTTTCTTAGGAGAGAGCAGGCACAGTTCTGTGGTGTGGCTCCAGAGACCCCAGCCTGGAGGCTGTGTGGGCCATGGCTGTGCAGACAGACATCCAAAAACCCTAACTCAGCTCAGGTTTGGGGCCGAGGTTACGGCAGGCCTGATCTACAGCCCATGAGGGGAGCTCCTCTGGATATGAAAGAAGGGTGAGAGGGAGGCAGTCGCTCAGGCTTTTGTCTCTGGATGTTTTGTCCACAATGTCCGTTTAATGTAGGAGTTGCCTCATGGGTCGTAGAAGTCTCCCTCTCTGGTAGTTTGTCCAGCCGCCAAGTGTTTGGGGTCATTCTGTGGGAAGGGAAGTGTCCGGTTTTCTGCCTCATGTGTCCCCTCAGTAGAGGGATTCTAGAGCATAGCAGTGGGTACTGACAACTGGAATACTCGCCCTCTGGTTAAGGCTGGGGGCCTATGGATATGACAAGCCCCATATGCAGGATCTTGGTCCAGCCACTGAGAGGCGTTACTTTAATACGGGACTCACTCTGCAGGTCACAATGCATGTCTGTGCCCTAGGCGGCCCTCAAGCACTGGCGTGGCCTTTCGGACAATGTAGGTTTTCCCACATAGAACGTTGGACAACATGTCAACCACAAGGTTTCTGGCAATGGGGAAGGAGGAATTCTAATTTCTGCATCACGTTCACCCCTGGGCAGTGATTGGAGATAAGGTCTAGGTTCTGAAACCTGAAAACCGAGGTTGGGAAGAGATGACGACCTACAGCCATAGCGGGTCCTATGTGTCCAGGTTGGGGCCAGCTGTCTGGGTGTCGTTTGGGATGTCTTGTCTCAGGCTGTGCCAGACAGGGCATTAGAATACAGGGTGGGCTGTATAATTGCTTTACAATCGAGTGGCATGCATTAGAAAATCATTTGGGGTTTCTTATTAGCAGCATAGGGCAAAGTTTTTCTTCTGGAGGGCAGGCAGAGTGCTGCATTGTGGCTTCGGAATTCCCAAACTGGAGGGCTTGTGGGCCAGGAGAGTGAGGACGGAAGTCTGAGAACACAAGCTAGGCTTAGGTTTCGGGGCAAGGACATGGCAGGCACACTCTGCAGAGCTGAATTGAGATTTCATGCGTCTGAAGTCAGGTCCAGCTTCAGACTTTGGCTCAGGTTTGAGTTTCTGTCCATGTGGGCCCCTTCAGGAAGGGGGGCATTTTGAGGCCATGGGGGTTTTCCCACTATTGGAGTTGTGAGATGCTCCACACCACAAGGATTCCTTCTGTGGGACAATTAAGATTTGTTGGATGGCTCCAGGACGTCTTATAAGGTATTTTTCCAGAACAGGGTTCTAAGTATGGATGCCAGGGTAGCCAGCCTCACATTCCAATTGTCTCCTAGCAACAAGCAAGGTTTGATCTGCTGTCTTGGGGTAGTAACAGAGGGGGCTGAGTTGAAATGGACCTTCCTGAGAATGGTCTTAACGTTGGTTTGAGTCCATGGAGACCTTGGTATGGGGCAGTGGCACCAGGGCCCTGAAGGATTCTCCTAACCAGAGGTTATGACAAAGCTCCAATGAGCAAGTTTTCCATGGGGAGACGAGATTTGTTTTTAATGGTGCCTCAGGAAACCACCATATGCTGGTATTGGAAACGAGGCCTCTGAGGAGAGATGCCTGGAAACCAAAGCAATGGATCTGATTAGGGCCTAGGGGCCTGTCCGGTTCAATATTCTTCTCTGGGGACATCTGTTGTCTGAGTGGAGGTAGTTACTCAGCTGGTTTGAGATCACCCCTGTTTGTCCTGGGCGGCCTACACTATTGGGATGGCCTCGGTGACTTTGGAGGTTTTTCCTCATTTGCAAGGTTGTGGCCAATGGAATGGGAAGAATTCCCTTGAAAGGGAAGCACAGTCCTGAGGTGTGGCTCCAAGGACCCAAGTGTGGAGCGTGTGTGGTCCAGGGCTATTTGGACAAAAGTCTGAAAACACAAACTCCACTTAGGTTGGGGGATGTAGGTATGGCCGGCCCGATCTATAGACCGTGAGGAGAACTCTTCGGGATATGAACAAAGGGCGATGTGAGATGCTTGCTCATGCTTTTTTTTTTTTTTTCTGGAAATGTGTCACCGATTGCCATGGAATGTCGGGGTGTCCTCATGGGCCATCGATGAGGCTCCCTTTCTGGGGATTTGACCTGATCCCAAGAGTTTGAGGTCATTCTGTGGGAAGGGAGGAGGCCTTTCTGTTTTTTTGTTTATTTTTTTTGTTTTTGTTTTTGTTTTTGTTTTTTTACCTCAGGTGGACCACCAAAAGAGGGATTCCAGAGCAGAGTCGTGGGTTGGGGCAACTGGACAACCAGACCTCTGGTTAACATTGGGACCTAAGAACATGGCAAGCCCCATATGTGGGCTCTTGGTCCAGACACTGAGAGGCTTTCCTTGAGGATAGGTCTCACACTGAGTTTCACAATGTGTTTTTGTGCCCAAGGAGCCCCTCAAGTCAGGGCGTGGCCTAATGTACCATGCTGGTTTCTCCTACACTGAACGTTGCACAATATGGCAACCACAAGTTTTCTGGCCATGGGGAAGAAGGAGTTCTAATTTCTGCCACACTTTCACTCCTGGACTGTGATTGGATTTAAGGTCTAGGTTCTGAAGCCTGAAAACTGAGGTTGGGAAGAGATGAAGACCTAAGGCCATGGTGTGTCTGATGTGCTCAGTGTTCGGCCAGCTGTTGAGTGTGGGTTGGGAGGTGCAGGCTCAGGCTGTGGCAGACAGGGAATTAGTGCCCAGGCTAGACTGTATCATTGGGGTGCAGTCGAGTTTCGTGCAGGATGGTACTCATTTGTGGTTACTGGGTAGCCCCAGAGGGCAACGTTTTTCTTCTGGAGGGAAGACACAGTGCCACATAGTGGCTCCAGAATTCCCAAACTGGAAGGCTTGTGGGCCAGGAGTGTGAGGAAAAAATTCTGAGAACACAAGCCAGACTTAGATTTCGGGGTGAGGGGACGGCAGGCACCCTCTGCAGAGATGATTTGATATCCTGTATACCTGAAGACAGAGCTAGGATCAGACGTTGGCTTAGGTCGAAGTTTCTGTCCATGACGGCCCCTTCATGAAGGGGACGGTGTCACGAGGACATGGAGGTTTTCCCACGATGGGAATTGTGAGATGCTCCAAACCGCAATGATTCCTTCTGTGGGACAGTCGAGACCTGTTGGATGGCTCCAGGACATCCCATAAGGAAGTTATCCAGAGCAGGGTTCTAAGGATGGATGCCTGGGCAGCCTGCCTCCCATTCCGGGTGTCTCATAGAGCCAAGGCAAGTTCGATCTGCTGGATCTACGGGAGCATCCGAGGCGGGTGTGTTGAAATGGGTGAGTTGAGGATGGGTCATAATGTGCATTTGTGTCCATGTAGACCTTGGAATGGGGTGCTTGAACCGGGGCCTTGAGGGATGTTCATAACAGGAGGTTTTGATGGAGTTCTAAAGAGTATGTTTCCTATGTAGAGAGGAGAATTGTTTTGATGAGTGCCTAAGGAATCTCCCATATGCTGGTATTGGAAACCAGGCCTCTGAGGAGAGATGACTGGAATCAAAAGCAATGGATCTGATTAGGGCCTAAGTGCCTGTCCAGTTCAATCTTATTCTATGGGGATATCTGTCTCTGGGTCTGAGTGGAGGTAGTTTCCTAAGTTGTGAAAGATCATCCCAGTGTGTCCTGGGCAGCCAACACTATTCGGATGGCCTCGGGGAGTTCGGAGGATTCTCCTAATCTATTGGGTTGTGGACAATGGAAATGGCAGAATTCCCCTGGAGAGGGAAGCCACAGTCCTGAGGTGTGGCTCCAGGGGCCCCAGCTTGGATGGTGTGTGGGCCAGGCCTGTGGGGACAGAAGTCTGAAAACACAAACTCAGCTTAGGTTTGGGGATGTATGTATGAAGGCTCGATCTACAGAACGTGAGAATTTTCCGGGCTATGAACAAAGGGCGAGTATGTGGCGATTGCTCAGGCTTTTGTCTCTGGATTTTGTGTCAACGGTGGCCGTGGAATGTCGGGATGTCCTCAAGGGCCATGGACAATTCTTTCTCTGGTGATATGGCCTGATCCCAAGGGGTTGGGATCATTCTGTGGATGGGAAGAGTCCTTTCTGTATTTTTTTTTTTTTTTACCTCAGGTGTCCCACCAAAATGGGATTCCAGAGTAGAGCCCTGAGTAGGGGTGACTAGTCATCTCGAACTCTGGTTGAGATTGGGGGACTAGAGGCTTGGCAAGCCCCATATGTGGGCTGTTGTTCCAGTCACTAAGAGGCTTTACATGAGGATAGGGCTCACGCTGAGGGTCACAATGTGTGTTTGTGCATATTGTGGCCCTCAGGGTTAGGTGGGGCCTCATAGTCCATGCTGCTTTCTCCTACAATAAACATTGGACAACATGCCAACCACTAGGTTACTTGCCAAGGCGAAGGAGAAGTTCTGATTCTTGCATCACATTCATTCCAGAGCAGTGAGTGGAGATAAGGTCTAGGTTCTGAAGGTGAAAACTGAGGTTGGGTAGAGATGATGGCCTAAAGCCATTGCGGGTGTGATATGCTCTGTGTACGGCCAGCTTTCTGGGTGTTGGACTGGAGGTCTGCCCTCAGGCTGTGTCAGACAGGGCTTTAGTGCACAGGCTAGACTGTATAATTGGGGTATGGTCGAGTGGCATGCAGGTTGTTACTCATTTGGCGTTTCCGGTTAGCCCTATAGGGCAACATTTTTCTTCTGGAGGGCAGGCAGAGTGCTGCATTGCGTCTCCGGAATTGCCAAACTGGAGGGGTGTGGCCAGGATTGTGAGGAAGGAAGTCTGAAAACACAAGCTAGCACGAGTTTTGGGGCCAAGAGCATGGCAGGCCCACTCTGCAGAGGCTGAATCGAGATCTCCTGCAGGTGAGGTCAGGGCGAGTATCAGATGATGCCTCAAGCTGGAGTTTGTGTCCATGACGGCCCCTTCCTGAAGGGGGTGGGGACGTCATGAGGCCAGGGATGTTTCCCTACGCTGGGAGTTGTGAGCTGCTCCAAACTTCAAAGTTTCCTTCTTCAGGACAGTCGAGTACTATTGGATGGTTCCAGGATGCCCCATACAGAAAGACTCGAGAGCAGGGGCCTAAGCATGGATGCCGAGAAACGCCAACTCACCTTCCCATTGCCTGGTCGAGAGAAGGCACGCTCAATCTGTGGGCTCTTGGGTGAGCTACCCAGAAGGCTGAGTTTAAATGGACTCTCCTGAGGATGAGTCATAATGTGGGTTGGTGGCCATGGAGACCTTGGAATGTGGCAGTAGCTAAGGGACTCTGCAGGATTCTCCAACCCGAAGGGCTTGACACAACTCCAACAAGGAAGCTTCCCATGTGGAGATGGGAGGTCTTCTGTCTGGTGCCTCAGGAAAGCCCCGTATGCTGCTCTTCGAACCCAGGCCTCTGAGGAGTGATACCTTGACACCAAAGCAAGAGTTCATAATAGGGCCTAGGGGCCTGTCTGGTTCAATCTTCTGTCTCTGCGGATATCTGTCTGTGTGTCTGCATGGAGGTAGTAGTTGCTCAGCTTGTGTCATAATGCCCCTATTTGTCCAGTGCGGCTTGCGGTAGTGGGATGTCCTTGGGGACCTTGAGGTTTCTACTATTTTGTAGTGTTGTGGCCAATGGAATGGGCAGTTTCTTAGGAGAGAGCAGGCACAGTTCTGTGGTGTGGCTCCAGAGACCCCAGCCTGGAGGCTGTGTGGGCCATGGCTGTGCAGACAGACATCCAAAAACCCTAACTCAGCTCAGGTTTGGGGCCGAGGTTACGGCAGGCCTGATCTACAGCCCATGAGGGGAGCTCCTCTGGATATGAAAGAAGGGTGAGAGGGAGGCAGTCGCTCAGGCTTTTGTCTCTGGATGTTTTGTCCACAATGTCCGTTTAATGTAGGAGTTGCCTCATGGGTCGTAGAAGTCTCCCTCTCTGGTAGTTTGTCCAGCCGCCAAGTGTTTGGGGTCATTCTGTGGGAAGGGAAGTGTCCGGTTTTCTGCCTCATGTGTCCCCTCAGTAGAGGGATTCTAGAGCATAGCAGTGGGTACTGACAACTGGAATACTCGCCCTCTGGTTAAGGCTGGGGGCCTATGGATATGACAAGCCCCATATGCAGGATCTTGGTCCAGCCACTGAGAGGCGTTACTTTAATACGGGACTCACGCTGCAGGTCACAATGCATGTCTGTGCCCTAGGCGGCCCTCAAGCACTGGCGTGTCCTTTCGGACAATGCAGGTTTTCCCACATTGAACGTTGGACAACATGTCAACCACAAGGTTTCTGGCCATGGGGAAGGAGGAATTCTAATTTCTGCATCACGTTCACCCCTGGGCAGTGATTGGAGATAAGGTCTAGGTTCTGAAACCTGAAAACCGAGGTTGGGAAGAGATGACGACCTACAGCCATAGCGGGTCCTATGTGTCCAGGTTGGGGCCAGCTGTCTGGGTGTCGTTTGGGATGTCTTGTCTCAGGCTGTGCCAGACAGGGCATTAGAATACAGGGTGGGCTGTATAATTGCTTTACAATCGAGTGGCATGCATTAGAAAATCATTTGGGGTTTCTTATTAGCAGCATAGGGCAAAGTTTTTCTTCTGGAGGGCAGGCAGAGTGCTGCATTGTGGCTTCGGAATTCCCAAACTGGAGGGCTTGTGGGCCAGGAGAGTGAGGACGGAAGTCTGAGAACACAAGCTAGGCTTAGGTTTCGGGGCAAGGACATGGCAGGCACACTCTGCAGAGCTGAATTGAGATTTCATGCGTCTGAAGTCAGGTCCAGCTTCAGACTTTGGCTCAGGTTTGAGTTTCTGTCCATGTGGGCCCCTTCAGGAAGGGGGGGGCATTATGAGGCCATGGGGGTTTTCCCACTATTGGAGTTGTGAGATGCTCCACACCACAAGGATTCCTTCTGTGGGACAATTAAGATTTGTTGGATGGCTCCAGGACGTCTTATAAGGTATTTTTCCAGAACAGGGTTCTAAGTATGGATGCCAGGGTAGCCAGCCTCACATTCCAATTGTCTCCTAGCAACAAGCAAGGTTTGATCTGCTGTCTTGGGGTAGTAACAGAGGGGGCTGAGTTGAAATGGACCTTCCTGAGAATGGTCTTAACGTTGGTTTGAGTCCATGGAGACCTTGGTATGGGGCAGTGGCACCAGGGCCCTGAAGGATTCTCCTAACCAGAGGTTATGACAAAGCTCCAATGAGCAAGTTTTCCATGGGGAGACGAGATTTGTTTTTAATGGTGCCTCAGGAAACCACCATATGCTGGTATTGGAAACGAGGCCTCTGAGGAGAGATGCCTGGAAACCAAAGCAATGGATCTGATTAGGGCCTAGGGGCCTGTCCGGTTCAATATTCTTCTCTGGGGACATCTGTTGTCTGAGTGGAGGTAGTTACTCAGCTGGTTTGAGATCACCCCTGTTTGTCCTGGGCGGCCTACACTATTGGGATGGCCTCGGTGACTTTGGAGGTTTTTCCTCATTTGCAAGGTTGTGGCCAATGGAATGGGAAGAATTCCCTTGAAAGGGAAGCACAGTCCTGAGGTGTGGCTCCAAGGACCCAAGTGTGGAGCGTGTGTGGTCCAGGGCTATTTGGACAAAAGTCTGAAAACACAAACTCCACTTAGGTTGGGGGATGTAGGTATGGCCGGCCCGATCTATAGACCGTGAGGAGAACTCTTCGGGATATGAACAAAGGGCGATGTGAGATGCTTGCTCATGCTTTTTTTTTTTTTTTTTCTGGAAATGTGTCACCGATTGCCATGGAATGTCGGGGTGTCCTCATGGGCCATCGATGAGGCTCCCTTTCTGGGGATTTGACCTGATCCCAAGAGTTTGAGGTCATTCTGTGGGAAGGGAGTAGGCCTTTCTGTTTTTTTGTTTATTTTTTTTGTTTTTGTTTTTGTTTTTGTTTTTTTACCTCAGGTGGGCCACCAAAAGAGGGATTCCAGAGCAGAGTCGTGGGTTGGGGCAACTGGACAACCAGACCTCTGGTTAACATTGGGACCTAAGAACATGGCAAGCCCCATATGTGGGCTCTTGGTCCAGACACTGAGAGGCTTTCCTTGAGGATAGGTCTCACACTGAGTTTCACAATGTGTTTTTGTGCCCAAGGAGCCCCTCAAGTCAGGGCGTGGCCTAATGTACCATGCTGGTTTCTCCTACACTGAACGTTGCACAATATGGCAACCACAAGTTTTCTGGCCATGGGGAAGAAGGAGTTCTAATTTCTGCCACACTTTCACTCCTGGACTGTGATTGGATTTAAGGTCTAGGTTCTGAAGCCTGAAAACTGAGGTTGGGAAGAGATGAAGACCTAAGGCCATGGTGTGTCTGATGTGCTCAGTGTTCGGCCAGCTGTTGAGTGTGGGTTGGGAGGTGCAGGCTCAGGCTGTGGCAGACAGGGAATTAGTGCCCAGGCTAGACTGTATCATTGGGGTGCAGTCGAGTTTCGTGCAGGATGGTACTCATTTGTGGTTACTGGGTAGCCCCAGAGGGCAACGTTTTTCTTCTGGAGGGAAGACACAGTGCCACATAGTGGCTCCAGAATTCCCAAACTGGAAGGCTTGTGGGCCAGGAGTGTGAGGAAAAAATTCTGAGAACACGAGCCAGACTTAGATTTCGGGGTGAGGGGACGGCAGGCACCCTCTGCAGAGATGATTTGATATCCTGTATACCTGAAGACAGAGCTAGGATCAGACGTTGGCTTAGGTCGAAGTTTCTGTCCATGACGGCCCCTTCATGAAGGGGATGGTGTCACGAGGACATGGAGGTTTTCCCACGATGGGAATTGTGAGATGCTCCAAACCGCAATGATTCCTTCTGTGGGACAGTCGAGACCTGTTGGATGGCTCCAGGACATCCCATAAGGAAGTTATCCAGAGCAGGGTTCTAAGGATGGATGCCTGGGCAGCCTGCCTCCCATTCCGGGTGTCTCATAGAGCCAAGGCAAGTTCGATCTGCTGGATCTACGGGAGCATCCGAGGCGGGTGTGTTGAAATGGGTGAGTTGAGGATGGGTCATAATGTGCATTTGTGTCCATGTAGACCTTGGAATGGGGTGCTTGAACCGGGGCCTTGAGGGATGTTCATAACAGGAGGTTTTGATGGAGTTCTAAAGAGTATGTTTCCTATGTAGAGAGGAGAATTGTTTTGATGAGTGCCTAAGGAATCTCCCATATGCTGGTATTGGAAACCAGGCCTCTGAGGAGAGATGACTGGAATCAAAAGCAATGGATCTGATTAGGGCCTAAGTGCCTGTCCAGTTCAATCTTATTCTATGGGGATATCTGTCTCTGGGTCTGAGTGGAGGTAGTTTCCTAAGTTGTGAAAGATCATCCCAGTGTGTCCTGGGCAGCCAACACTATTCGGATGGCCTCGGGGAGTTCGGAGGATTCTCCTAATCTATTGGGTTGTGGACAATGGAAATGGCAGAATTCCCCTGGAGAGGGAAGCCACAGTCCTGAGGTGTGGCTCCAGGGGCCCCAGCTTGGATGGTGTGTGGGCCAGGCCTGTGGGGACAGAAGTCTGAAAACACAAACTCAGCTTAGGTTTGGGGATGTATGTATGAAGGCTCGATCTACAGAACGTGAGAATTTTCCGGGCTATGAACAAAGGGCGAGTATGTGGCGATTGCTCAGGCTTTTGTCTCTGGATTTTGTGTCAACGGTGGCCGTGGAATGTCGGGATGTCCTCAAGGGCCATGGACAATTCTTTCTCTGGTGATATGGCCTGATCCCAAGGGGTTGGGATCATTCTGTGGATGG